>NC_034198.2:42447156-42542489 GCF_002021735.2 Oncorhynchus kisutch | reverse complement strand
GCTGTTGCATGAATGTTAATGTTTACATGAGAAATATGTACAAAATAAATAAAAATAAGAGGATTTAATTAAAACAAATATTTGCAAAAGATAGTTTAAAATAGTGAAGTATTAGAGATTCCTAGTGTAATGAGACAGAGCTTATCTCTCTGTTGCTAGAATCTGCCCAAATCTGACTCCAACCCAGCCCACCCACTACACCCCTCTCCTCCCTTCTCCTCATCCCTCCTTTTTCTCCCCCCCTGTCTCCCCCTCTCCTCCCTCCTTTGTCTCCCCCTCTCCTCCCTCCTTCTCCCCCATGTCTCCCCCTCTCCTCCCTCTTTCTCCCCCCTGTCTCCCCCTCTCCTCCCTCCTTTGTCTCCCCCTCTCCTCCCTCCTTTTTCTCCCCTCTCTCCCTCCTTGTCTCCCCCTCTCCTCCCTCCTTTGTCTCCCCCTCTCCTCCCTCCTTGTCTCCCCCTCTCCTCCCTCCTTTGTCTCCCCTGTCTCTCTCCTCCTCCTTTGTCTCCCCCCTGTCTCCTCTCCTCCCTTTTTTCCCCCGTCTCCCCCTCTACTCCCTCCTTTGTCTCCCCCTCTCCTCCCTCCTTTGTCTCCCCCTTCTCCCTCCCTCCTTTGTCTCCCCCTCTCCTGCCTCCTTGTCTCCCCATGTCTCCCCCTCTCCTCCCTCCTTTGTCTCCCCCTCTCCTCCCCCATGTCTCCCCCTCTCCTCCCTCTGCACCTAGTGTTCTGAGATGTAACAACAGTCGAGGGTCGTGTTCATCAAGGCATGCAACTGAAAACGTGAAACGGAAAGCAAAAATGAACATTTCTTATTGGGCAGGGTCCGTTTTTCATCCGTTTGGTACCTAATGAACACGACCCAGGACAGGTGGATACACAACACCATGATACTCATCCTTCTTTTTTTTAAAACTCTGTTCATCTTGCCTGATCTATTTGTCATTCTCCCCAGTCACATTTATCCTGTTTTATAACGTGTGAATTGTTGCTTTTGAGTTTTTATCCTGCCTAAAAGAGTGAGTGAGAATGTCATAATTTAAATGATTTAATTTGTTTCGCCATTCATTCAGACCTATTTATTTTTTATTTCCGTTGTAATTTTTATTTATTTAAATCTGTTGACATCAGATGCTGTAATGTTGGCAACAACAAACAAACAAAAACCAGTAAAGTGTAAAAAATCCTGTATAATTTGAGATATGTATAAAAGAGATGTAATTCAGTTATCAATAAAATCCTTTTTTGGAAAGCGTTTGTCTGTTGCTCGTTGGTTTTCTATTGGAGAAAAGAGATCCCCCAGTATCATAGCAGACTTTCGAGTTAAACACTTTAGGGTATTTTACAGTTGTTCTGTACTGCTTATGAAAGCATCGTGTGCGGATGATTCATGTGTTATGCCTCTTTGAAGTAGGTCCCCCATCAAACCTTTGTTGTGCATGATGCTGTAGTGTAGCGTAGTGTAGTGGGGGATTTAGGTTTGTCATAACCTGGTTAACTACTACCAGTTTACCAAACTACCAAACAGCACATCCTTGACCTGGGTCTCCTGTCCTCACTGTATCAGCTGGACTTCTGACATGAGCCTGACTTCTGTCTGTCGGGCCTTTCTGTATGTCTCTGTCTGGCCCGGTATGTCTCTGTCTGGCCCGGTCTAGCCCGGTATGTCTCTGTCTGGCCAGATATGTCTCTGTCTGGCCCGTTGTGTCTCTGTCTGGCCCGGTATGTCTCTGTCTGGCACGGTATGTCTCTATCTGGCCCGGTATGTCTCTGTCTGGCCCGGTATGTCTCTGTCTGGCCCGGTCTAGCCCGGTATGTCTCTGTCTGGCCAGATATGTCTCTGTCTGGCCCGTTGTGTCTCTGTCTGGCCCGGTATGTCTCTGTCTGGCACGGTATGTCTCTATCTGGCCCGGTATGTCTCTGTCTGGCCCGGTATGTCTCTTTCTGAGAGAGGGATAGAGAGGAGAGATGGATGGAAAGATGGATAGAAAGAAGATATGGAGAGAGGTCTTATTATAACATCATGGACCCTGGGGTCTTATTATAACACCACTGACCCTGAGGTCTTATTATAACACCACTGACCCTGGGGTCTTATTATAACAGCACTGACCCTGGGGGTCTTATTATAACACCACTGACCCTGGGGTCTTATTATAACACCACTGACCCTGAGGTCTTATTATAACATCATGGACCCTGGGCTCTTATTATAACATCACTGACCCCGGGGTCTTATAACACCACGGACCCCGGGGTCTTATTATAACACCACTGACTCTGGGGTCTTATTATAACATCACTGACCCTGGGGTCTTATTATAACACCACGGACCCCGGGGTCTTATTATAACACCACGGGCCCTGGGGACTTATTATAACACCACTGACCATGGGGTCTTATTATAACACCACTGACCATGAGGTCTTATTATAACTTCACTGACCCTGGGGTCTTATTATAACACCACTGACCCTGGGGTCTTATTATAACACCACTGACCCTGAGGTCTTATTATAACACCACTGACCCTGAGGTCTTATTATAACTCCACTGACCCTGGGGTCTTATTATAACATCATGGACCCTGGGGTCTTATTATAACACCACTGACCCTGGGATCTTATTATAACACCACTGACCCTGAGGTCTTATTATAACATCATGGACCCTGGGGTCTTATTATAACACCACTGACCCTGGGGTCTTATTATAACACCACTGACCCTGAGGTCTTATTATAACACCACTGACCCTGGGGTCTTATTATAGCACCACTGAGCCTGGTGTCTTATTATAACATCATGGACCCTGGGGTCTTATTATAACACCACTGACCCTGGGGTCTTATTATAACACCACTGACCCTGAGGTCCTATTATAACACCACTGACCCTGAGGTCTTATTATAACTCCACTGACCCTGGGGTCTTATTATAACACCACTGACCCTGGGGTCTTATTATAACATCATGGACCCTGGGGTCTTATTATAACACCACTGACCCTGGGGTCTTATTATAACGCCACTGACCCTGAGGTCTTATTATAACTCCACTGACCCTGGGGGTCTTATTATAACACCACTGACCCTGGGTCTTATATAACATCATGGACCCTGGGGTCTTATTATAACACCACTGACCCTGGGGTCTTATTATAACGCCACTGACCCTGGTGTCTTATTATAACATCATGGACCCTGGGGTCTTATTATAACACCACTGACCCTGGGGTCTTATTATAACACCACTGACCCTGGGGTCTTATTATAACACCACTGACCCTGGGGTCTTATTATAGCACCACTGACCCTGGTGTCTTATTATAACATCACTGACCCTGGTGTCTTATTATAACATCACTGACCCTGGGGTCTTATTATAACACCACTGACCACGGGGTCTTATTATAACATCACTGACCCTGGGGTCTTATTATAACATCACTGACCATGAGGTCTTATTATAACATCATGGACCCTGGGGTCTTATTATAACATCACTGACCCTGGGGTCTTATTATAACGCCACTGACCCCAGGGTCTTATTATAACACCACTGACCCTGGGCTCTTATTATAACACCACTGACCCTGGGCTCTTATTATAACGCCACTGACCCTGAGGTCTTATTATAACACCACTGACCCTGAGGTCTTATTATAACACCACTGACCCTGGGGTATTATTATAACACCACTGACCCTGGGGTCTTATTATAACATCACGGACCCTGGGGTCTTATTATAACACCACGGACCCTGGGGTCTTATTATAACACCACGGACCCTGGGGTCTTATTATAACACCACTGACCATGGGGTCTTTTATAACATCACTGACCCTGGGCTCTTATTATAACACCACTGACCCTGAGGTCTTATTATAACACCACTGACCCTGAGGTCTTATTATAACACCACTGACCCTGAGGTCTTATTATAACACCACTGATCCTGAGGTCTTATTATAACACCACTGACCCTGGGGTCTTATTATAACACCACTGACCCTGGGGTCTTATTATAACACCACTGACCCTGAGGTCTTATTATAACAGCATGGACCCTGGGGTCTTATTATTACACCACTGACCCTGGGGTCTTATTATAACATCACTGACCCTGGGGTCTTATTATAACACCACTGATCCTTGGGTCTTATTATAACACCACTGACCCTGGGGTCTTATTATAACACCACTGACCCTGGGGTCTTATTATTCATCCTCTAAACCGCTCGGAAGGTAATGGAATGGGGTAAAGGTAATGGACTGGGGTTAAGGTAATGGACTGGGTTAAGGTAATGGACTGGGGTAAAGGTAATGGACTGGGTAAAGGTAAAGGACTGGGGTTAAGGTAATGGATGGGTTAAGGTAATGGACTGGGTTAAGGTAATGGACTGGGTTAAGGACAAGGACTGGGGTTAAGGTAATGGAATGGGGTAAAGGTAATGGACTGGGGTAAAGGTAATGGACTGGGGTAAAGGTAATGGACTGGGTTAAGGTAATGGACTGGGGTAAAGGTAATGGACTGGGGTTAAGGTAATGTGTTAACTCCAGCCGATCCAATACTTTTAAATGTATGAGGTGGAGTGAACAAGTGCACATGGGGTACATTGTCCTTATTGTAAGAGGGGTAGAGAATAGGAGGTATCCCTACTGTTAGAGGGGTAGAGAATAGGAGGTATCCCTACTGTTAGAGGGGTAGAGAATAGGAGGTATCCCTACTGTTAGAGAGGTAGAGAATAGGAGTTATCCTTACTGTAAGAGAGGTAGAGAATAGGAGTTATCCTTACTGTAAGAGGGGTAGAGAATAGGAGGTGTCCTTACTGTAAGAGGGGTAGAGAATAGGAGGTGTCCTTACTGTAAGAGGGGTAGAGAATAGGAAGTGTCCTTAATGAAGGACCTACTGTAAGAGAGGTAGAGAATAGGAAGTGTCCTTACTGTAAGAGGGGTAGAGAATAAGAGGGATACTTACTGTAAGAGGGGTAGAGAATAGGAAGTGTCATTACTGTAAGAGGGGTAGAGAATAGGAGTTATCCTTACTGTAAGAGGGGTAGAGAATAGGAAGTGTCCTTACTGTAAGAGAGGTAGAGAATAGGAGTTATCCTTACTGTAAGAGGGGTAGAGAATAGGAGGTGTCCTTACTGTAAGAGAGGTAGAGAATAGGAGGTGTCCTTACTGTAAGAGGGGTAGAGAATAGGAGGGATCCTTACTGTAAGAGGGGTAGAGAATAGGAGGTGTCCTTACTGTAAGAGGGGTAGAGAATAGGAGGGATCCTTACTGTAAGAGGGGTAGAGAATAGGATGTATCCTTACTGTAAGAGGGGTAGAGAATAGGAGGGATCCTTACTGTAAGAGGGGTAGAGAATAGGAGGGATCCTTACTGTAAGAGGGGTAGAGAATAGGAATTGTCCTTACTGTAAGAGGGGTAGAGAATAGGAGGGATCCTTACTGTAAGAGGGGTAGAGAATAGGAAGTGTCCTTACTGTAAGAGGGGTAGAGAATAGGAGGTGTCCTTACTGTAAGAGGGGTAGAGAATAGGAGGGATCCTTAATGAAGGATCTACTGTAAGAGAGGTAGAGAATAGGAAGTGTCCTTACTGTAAGAGGGGTAGAGAATAGGAGGTGTCCTTACTGTAAGAGGGGTAGAGAATAGGAGGGATCCTTAATGAAGGACCTACTGTAAGAGAGGTAGAGAATAGGAAGTGTCCTTACTGTAAGAGGGGTAGAGAATAGGAAGTGTCCTTACTGTAAGAGGGGTAGAGAATAGGAAGTGTCCTTAATGAAGGACCTACTGTAAGAGGGGTAGAGAATAGGAAGTGTCCTTACTGTAAGAGGGGTAGAGAATAGGAAGTGTCCTTACTGTAAGAGGGGTAGAGAATAGGAAGTGTCCTTACTGTAAGAGGGGTAGAGAATAGGAGGTGTCCTTACTGTAAGAGGGGTAGAGAATAGGAAGTGTCCTTACTGTAAGAGGGGTAGAGAATAGGAGGTGTCCTTACTGTAAGAGGGGTAGAGAATAGGAGGGATCCTTAATGAAGGACCTACTGTAAGAGAGGTAGAGAATAGGAAGTGTCCTTACTGTAAGAGGGGTAGAGAATAGGAGGTATCCTTAATGAAGGACCTACTGTAAGAGAGGTAGAGAATAGGAAGTGTCCTTACTCTAAGAGGGGTAGAGAATAGGAAGTGTCCTTACTGTAAGAGGGGTAGAGCATAGGAAGTGTCCTTAATGAAGGACCTACTGTAAGCTTCTAGAACTACTTCCCAGCGACACAGCACAAACATGGATGTTATTCAGCAGAAGAGAAGAGATATTCTCATATTTTCTTCCTCAAGTGTGCTCTTCCTTCACTCCCCCATGTTTCTTACACCTGTCCATTCCATGGTGTGGAGTCAACAAGTACACACTTCTAAGGTAGATAATTGGGACTCATTAAAAGGCCTTCTATAAGATCCTGGATCAACCTAACCCTTTGGTCTGTTTGTCTGGTCCAAAGAGATAGAGAGAGACATGGTTCAGAGAGATAGAGAGAGAGACATGGTTCAGAGAGAGAGAGAGAGAGAGAGACATGGTTCAGATAGAGAGAGGGAGGAGAGAGAGAGACATGGTTCAGAGAGAGAGAGAGAGAGAGAGAGACATGTTTCAGAGAGAGAGAGAGAGAGAGAGAGACATGGTTCAGAGAGAGAGAGAGAGACATGGTTCAGAGAGAGAGAACGTAGAACACCAAATAATGCATGCAGAGCGGAATTAGGCCGATACCCACTAATTATCAAAATCCAGAAAAGAGCCGTTAAATTCTATAACCACCTAAAAGGAAGCGATTCCCAAACCTTCCACAACAAAGCCATCACCTACAGAGAGATGAACCTGGAGAAGAGTCCCCTAAGCAAGCTGGTCCTGGTCCTCTGTTCACAAACACACCCTACAGAGCCCCAGGACAGCAGCACAATTAGACCCAACCAAATCATGAGAAAACAAAAAGATAACTACTTAACACATTGGAAAGAATTAACAAAAAAACAGAGCAAACTAGAATGCTATTTGGCCCTACACAGAGAGTACACAGCGGCAGAATACCTGACCACTGTGACTGACCCAAAATTAAGGAAAGCCTTGACTATGTACAGACTCAGTGAGCATAGCCTTGCTATTGAGAAAGGCCGCCGTAGGCAGACATGGCTCTCAAGAGAAGACAGGCTATGTGCTCACTGCCCACAAAATGAGGTGGAAACTGAGCTGCACTTCCTAACCTCCTGCCCAATGTATGACCATATTAGAGAGACATATTTCCCTCAGATTACACAGATCCACAAAGAATTCGAAAACAAATCCAATTTTGAAAAACTCCCATATCTACTGGGTGAAATTCCACAGTGTGCCATCACAGCAGCAAGATTTGTGACCTGTTGCCACAAGAAAAGGGCAACCAGTGAAGAACAAACACCATTGTAAATACAACCCATATTTATGCTTATTTATTTTATCTTGTGTCCTTTACCATTTGTACATTGTTAGAACACTGTATATATATATAATATGACATTTGTAATGTCTTTACTGTTTTGAAACTTCTGTATGTGTAATTTCATTTTTTTCATTTTTTCATTTCACCTTTATTTAACCAGGTAGGCTAGTTGAGAACAAGTTCTCATTTGCAACTGCGACCTGGCCAAGATAAAGCATAGCAGTGTGAGCATACAACAAAGAGTTACACATGGAGTAAACAATTAACAAGTCAATAACACAGTAGAAAACAAAGGGGGGGTCTATATACAATGTGTGCAAAAGGCATGAGGAGGTAGGCAAATAATTACAATTTTGCAGATTAACACTGGAGTGATAAATGATCAGATGGTCATGTACAGGTAGAGATATTGGTGTGCAGAAGAGCAGAAAAGTAAATAAATAAAAACAGTGTGGGGATGAGGTAGGTGAAAAGGGTGGGCTATTTACCAATAGACTATGTACAGCTGCAGCGATCGGTTAGCTGCTCAGATAGCTGATGTTTGAAGTTGGTGAGGGAGATAAAAGTCTCCAACTTCAGCGATTTTTGCAATTTGTTCCAGTCACAGGCAGCAGAGTCCTGGAACGAAAGGCGGCCAAATGAGGTGTTGGCTTTAGGGATGATCAGTGAGATACACCTGCTGGAGCGCGTGCTACGGATGGGTGTTGCCATCGTGACCAGTGAGCTGAGATAAGGCGGAGCTTTACCTAGCATAGACTTGTAGATGACCTGGAGCCAGTGGGTCTGGCGACGAATATGTAGCGAGGGCCAGCCGACTAGAGCATACAAGTCGCAGTGGTGGGTGGTATAAGGTGCTTTAGTGACAAAACGGATGGCACTGTGATAGACTGCATCCAGTTTGCTGAGTAGAGTGTTGGAAGCCATTTTGTAGATGACATCGCCGAAGTCGAGGATCGGTAGGATAGTCAGTTTTACTAGGGTAAGCTTGGCGGCTTGAGTGAAGGAGGCTTTGTTGCGGAATAGAAAGCCGACTCTTGATTTGATTTTCGATTGGAGATGTTTGATATGAGTCTGGAAGGAGAGTTTGCAGTCTAGCCAGACACCTAGGTACTTATAGACGTCCACATATTCTAGGTCGGAACCATCCAGGGTGGTGATGATAGTCGGGCATGCAGGTGCAGGCAGCGACCGGTTGAAAAGCATGCATTTGGTTTTACTAGCGTTTAAGAGCAGTTGGAGGCCACGGAAGGAGTGTTGTATGGCATTGAAGCTTGTTTGGAGGTTAGATAGCACAGTGTCCAAAGACGGGCCGAAAGTATATAGAATGGTGTCGTCTGCGTAGAGGTGGATCAGGGAATCGCCCGCAGCAAGAGCAACATCATTGATATACACAGAGAAAAGAGTCGGCCCGAGAATTGAACCCTGTGGCACCCCCATAGAGACTGCCAGAGGACCGGACAGCATGCCCTCCGATTTGACACACTGAACTCTGTCTGCAAAGTAATTGGTGAACCAGGCAAGGCAGTCATCCGAAAAACCGAGGCTACTGAGTCTGCCGATAAGAATATGGTGATTGACAGAGTCGAAAGCCTTGGCAAGGTCGATGAAGACGGCTGCACAGTACTGTCTTTTATCGATGGCGGTTATGATATCGTTTAGTACCTTGAGTGTGGCTGAGGTGCACCCATGACCGGCTCGGAAACCAGATTGCACAGCGGAGAAGGTACGGTGGGATTCGAGATGGTCAGTGACCTGTTTGTTGACTTGGCTTTCGAAGACCTTAGATAGGCAGGGCAGGATGGATATAGGTCTGTAACAGTTTGGGTCCAGGGTGTCTCCCCCTTTGAAGAGGGGGATGACTGCGGCAGCTTTCCAATCCTTGGGGATCTCAGACGAGATGAAAGAGAGGTTGAACAGGCTGGTAATAGGGGTTGCGACAATGGTGGCAGATAGTTTCAGAAATAGAGGGTCCAGATTGTCAAGCCCAGCTGATTTGTACGGGTCCAGGTTTTGCAGCTCTTTCAGAACATCTGCTATCTGGATTTGGGTAAAGGAGAACCTGGAGAGGCTTGGGCGAGGAGCTGCGGGGGGGGCGGAGCTGTTGGCCAAGGTTGAAGTAGCCAGGCGGAAGGCATGGCCAGCCGTTGAGAAATGCTTATTGAAGTTTTCGATAATCATGGATTTATCAGTGGTGACCGTGTTACCTAGCCTCAGTGCAGTGGGCAGCTGGGAGGAGGTGCTCTTGTTCTCCATGGACTTCACAGTGTCCCAGAACTTTTTGGAGTTGGAGCTACAGGATGCAAACTTCTGCCTGAAGAAGCTGGCCTTAGCTTTCCTGACTGACTGCGTGTATTGGTTCCGGACTTCCCTGAACAGTTGCATATCACGGGGACTATTCGATGCTATTGCAGTCCGCCACAGGATGTTTTTGTGCTGGTCGAGGGCAGTCAGGTCTGGGGTGAACCAAGGGCTGTATCTGTTCTTAGTTCTGCATTTTTGAACGGAGCATGCTTATCTAAAACGGTGAGGAAGTTACTTTTAAAGATGACCAGGCATCCTCAACTGACGGGATGAGGTCAATGTCCTTCCAGGATACCCGGGCCAGGTCGATTAGAAAGGCCTGCTCACAGAAGTGTTTTAGGGAGCGTTTGACAGTGATGAGGGGTGGTCGTTTGACTGCGGCTCCGTAGCGGATACAGGCAATGAGGCAGTGATAGCTGAGATCCTGGTTGAAGACAGCGGAGGTGTATTTGGAGGGCCAGTTGGTCAGGATGACGTCTATGAGGGTGCCCTTGTTTACAGAGTTAGGGTTGTACCTGGTGGGTTCCTTGATGATTTGTGTGAGATTGAGGGCATCTAGCTTAGATTGTAGGACTGGCGGGGTGTTAAGCATATCCCAGTTTAGGTCACCTAACAGAACAAACTCTGAAGCTAGATGGGGGGCGATCAATTCACAATGGTGTCCAGGGCACAGCTGGGAGCTGAGGGGGGTCGGTAGCAGGCGGCAACCGTGAGAGACTTATTTCTGGAGAGAGTAATTTTCAAAATTAGTAGTTGGAACTGTTTGGGTATGGACCTGGAAAGTATGACATTACTTTGGCAGGCTATCTCTGCAGTAAACTGCAACTCCTCCCCCTTTGGCAGTTCTATCTTGACGGAAGATGTTATAGTTGGGTATGGAAATCTCTGAATTTTTGCCAGGATTCAGACACAGCAAGGACATCAGGGTTAGCAGAGTGCGCTAAAGCAGTGAGTAAGACAAACTTAGGGAGGAGGCTTCTGATGTTGACATGCATGAAACCAAGGCTTTTTCGATCACAGAAGTCAACAAATGAGGGTGCCTGGGGACATGCAGGGCCTGGGTTTACCTCCACATCACCCGCGGAACAGAGAAGGAGTAGTATGAGGGTGCGGCTAATGTTTACTGTTAATTTTTATTGTTTATTTCACTTTATATATTACCTACCTCACTTGCTTTGGCAATGTTAACACATGTTTCCCATGCCAATAAAGCCCTTGAATTTAATTGAATTTAATTGAGAGAGAGACATGGTTCAGAGAGAGAGAGAGAGAGAGAGAGACATGGTTCAGAGAGAGAGAGAGAGAGAGAGAGAGAGATGGTTCAGAGAGAGAGAGAGAGAGAGATGGTTCAGAGAGAGAGAGAGAGACATGGTTCAGAGAGAGAGAGAGAGAGAGAGAGAGACATGGTTCAGAGAGAGAGAGAGAGAGAGAGAGAGATGGTTCAGAGAGAGAGAGAGAGAGAGAGAGAGAGAGACATGGTTCAGAGAGAGAGAGAGAGAGACATGGTTCAGAGAGAGAGAGAGAGAGAGAGAGGGAGAGAGAGAGAGAGAGAGAGATGGTTCAGAGAGAGAGAGAGAGAGAGAGACATGGTTCAGAGAGAGAGAGAGAGAGAGAGAGAGAGAGAGAGAACATGGTTCAGAGAGAGAGAGATAGACATGGTTCAGAGAGAGAGAGAGAGAGACATGGTTCAGAGAGAGAGAGAGAGACATGTTCAGAGAGAGAGAGAGAGAGAGAGAGAGAGACATGGTTCAGAGAGAGAGAGAGAGAGAGAGAGAGAGACATGGTTCAGAGCAGAGAGAGAGAGAGAGAGAAGATGGTTCAGAGAGAGAGGAGAGAGAGAGAGAGATTGGTTCAGAGAGAGAGAGAGACATGGTTCAGAGAGAGAGAGAGAGACATGGTTCAGAGAGAGAGAGAGAGAGAGAGAGAGAGAGAGACATGGTTCAGAGAGAGAGAGAGGAGAGAGAGATGGTTCAGAGAGAGAGAGAGAGAGAGAGAGAAGAGACATGGTTCAGAGAGAGAGAGAGAGACATGGTTCAGAGAGAGAGAGAGAGACATGGTTCAGAGAGAGGAGAGAGAGAGAGAGAGACATGGTTCAGAGAGAGAGAGAGAGAGAGAGAGAGAGAGAGAGATGGTTCAGAGAGAGAGAGAGAGACTGGTTCAGAGAGAGAGAGAGAGACATGGTTCAGAGAGAGAGAGAGGAGAGAGAGAGAAGAGACATGGTTCAGAGAGAGAGAGAGAGAGAGAGACATGGTTCAGAGAGAGAGAGAGAGACATGGTTCAGAGAGAGAGAGAGAGAGAGAGAGACCATGGTTCAGAGAGAGAGAGAGAGAGAGAGAGATGGTTCAGAGAGAGAGAGAGAGACATGGTTCAGAGAGAGAGAGAGAGACATGGTTCAGCAGAGAGAGAGATGAGAGAGAGAGAGAGAGACATGGTTCAGAGAGAGAGAGGAGAGAGAGAGAGAGAGAGACATGGTTCAGAGAAGAGAGAGAGAGAGAGAGAGAGACATGGTTCAGAAGAGAGAGAGAGAGAGAGAGAGAGAGATGGTTCAGAGAGAGAGAGAGAGAGACATGGTTCAGAGAGAGAGAGAGAGACATGGTTCAGAGAGAGAGAGAGAGAGAGAGAGAGAGAGAGAGAGAGAGAGACATGGTTCAGAGAGAGAGAGAGAGACATGGTTCAGAGAGAGAGAGAGAGACATGGTTCAGAGAGAGAGAGAGAGAGAGAGAGAGAGACATGGTTCAGAGAGAGAGAGAGAGAGAGAGACATGGTTCAGAGAGAGAGAGAGAGACATGGTTCAGAGAGAGAGAGAGAGAGAGAGAGAGAGACATGGTTCAGAGAGAGAGAGAGAGAGAGAGAGAGAGAGATGGTTCAGAGAGAGAGAGAGAGAGAGAGAGAGAGAGAGAGATGGTTCAGAGAGAGAGAGAGAGACAGCACACAGATACATCACACTGTCTCCACTAATGCTGTTCCTGAATAGATCATTGTTCCGTCTTTTCCGGGCCTTTCTAAAAAAAATGGAAGGATAAAGAACTTTAAGGATGAGAACGAAAGACAAATGATTGAGAAACAGAAATGAATGTGATGTAGATTGATAGACGGCTCGGGGTATAATAAAGAGGACGGAGAGAGAAAGATGGAGGGAGATGTAATTATTACACATTATCACATCAGATGGACACAGTTGCCATGGAGAGAGGCACGAGTATTCTGTGTTTCATTTCTGATCAACAGCAATACTGTGTCCTGTGGAGAGAGAGAATGAACGAGGGGATGAATTAGAGGAGAGAAGAAAGGGATGAGAAGTTGAGGGTAGGAGAGGACGAGTGACAGAGGAAAGGAGAGTTTGTGTGGATGCATGGTGGTGGTGGGGGGGGTGTCTTGTCTGGAACCAATCAGGGCAAGGTGAGACAAACTCCTGCTCACACCAAACCCTCATCTATATATACAGACAAGACGTCTATAGGAGGCTCTATCACCTCACACACAGCGACAGACCGACACACCAAACCCTCATCTATATATACAGACAAGACGTCTATATTAGGCTCTGCCACCTCACACACAGAGACAGACCGACACACCAAACACTCATCTATATATACAGACAAGACGTCTATAGGAGGCTCTGCCACCTCACACACAGAGACAGACCGACACACCAAACCCTCATCTATATATACAGACAAGATGTCTATAGGAGGCTCTGCCACCTCACACACAGAGAGGGTCGTAGTATGTGAAACGGAGGGTCGTAGTATGTGAGACGGAGGGTCGTGAAAAATAGGGTCGTAGTATGTGAAACGGAGGGTCGTGAAAAGGAGGGTCGTAGTATGTGAAACGGAAGGTTGTAGTATGTGAGATGGAGGGTCGTAGTATGTGAGACGGAGGGTCTAAGTATGTGAGATGGAGGGTCGTGAAACGTAGGGTCGTAGTATGTGAGATGGAGGGTCGTAGTATGTGAAACGGAGGGTCGTAGTATGTGAGAAGGAGGGTCGTAGTATGTGAAACGGAGGGTCGTAGTATGTGAGACGGAGGGTCGTAGTATGTGAGACGGAGGGTCGTAGTATGTGAGACGGAGGGTCGTAGTATGTGAGAAGGAGGGTCGTAGTATGTGAAACGGAGGCCACTTCTCTAATGCGTACTCTGTTTGTACATATTTTGAAGCATCAGTGCGTCAACAGGAAGTACGCACAAAAATATGACGCAACTACGTTTAACAAAATTATATTTACACACACACCAGATGGACAAACACACACACACACACACACACACACACACACACACACACACACACACACACACACACACACACACACACACACACACCAGATGGACAAACAAACACACACACACACACCAGATGGACAAACAAACACATACACACACACACACACACACACACACACACACACACACACACACACACACACACACACA
This sequence comes from Oncorhynchus kisutch, assembly GCF_002021735.2. Classification (NCBI taxonomy): domain Eukaryota; kingdom Metazoa; phylum Chordata; class Actinopteri; order Salmoniformes; family Salmonidae; genus Oncorhynchus; species Oncorhynchus kisutch. Next base: position 42,528,290 of record NC_034198.2, on the reverse strand, counting down.
CACACACACACACACACACACACACACACACACACACACATGGCTAGATGGACTGGACAGTGGAGTGGCAAGGCCGATCATAGAGAATGATGGCTGTGGTGACATCAATCTACTAATATAACAAACAACGTGGCTGTGTGTTAGAGAGGATATAGAGTTAGAGGGGTTAGAGAGGATATAGAGTTAGAGAGGTTAGAGAGGGTATAGAGGTAGAGAGGATATAGAGTTAGAGAGGTTAGAGAGGATATAGAGTTAGAGAGGTTAGAGAGGATATAGAGTTAGAGAGGTTAGAGAGGATATAGAGTTAGAGAGGTTAGAGAGGATATAGAGTTAGAGAGGTTAGAGAGGATACAGAGTTAGAGAGGTTAGAGAGGATATAGAGTTAGAGAGGTTAGAGAGGATGTAGAGTTAGAGAGGTAACAGAGGTAGAGGTTAGAGAGGTTAGAGAGGATATAGAGTTAGAGAGGTAACAGAGGTAGAGGTTAGAGAGGTTAGAGAGGATACAGAGTTAGAGAGGTAACAGAGGTAGAGGTTAGAGGGGTTAGAGAGGATATAGAGTTAGAGAGGTAACAGAGGTTAGAGGGGTTAGAGAGGATATAGAGTTAGAGGGGTAACAGAGGTAGAGGTTAGAGAGGTTAGAGAGGATACAGAGTTAGAGAGGTAACAGAGGTAGAGGTTAGAGGGGTTAGAGAGGATATCGAGTTAGAGAGGTAACAGAGGTAGAGGTTAGAGAGAGGGGTAACAGAGGTAGAGGTTAGAGAGGTTAGAGAGGATACAGAGTTAGAGAGGTAACAGAGGTAGAGGTTAGAGAGGATATAGAGTTAGAGAGGTAACAGAGGTAGAGGTTAGAGGGGTTAGAGAGGATATAGAGTTAGAGGGGTAACAGAGGTAGAGGTTAGAGAGGTTAGAGAGGATACAGAGTTAGAGAGGTAACAGAGGTAGAGGTTAGAGGGGTTAGAGAGGATATAGAGTTAGAGAGGTAACAGAGGTAGAGGTTAGAGGGGTTAGAGAGGATATAGAGTTAGAGGGGTAACAGAGGTAGAGGTTAGAGAGGTTAGAGAGGATATATAGAGTTAGAGAGGTAACAGAGGTAGAGATTAGAGAAGTTAGGAAGGGTTAGAGGGGTTAGAGAGGATGTAGAGTTAGAGAGGTTGGAGAGGATATAGAGTTAGAGAGGTTAGAGAGGATATAGAGTTAGAGAGGACATATAGAGATAGAGAGGTTAGAGAAGTTGGGAAGGGTTAGAGGGGTTAGAGAGGATGTAGAGTTAGAGAGGTTAGAGAGGATATAGAGTTAGAGAGGTTAGAGAGGATATAGAGTTAGAGAGGATAGAGAGGATATAGAGTTAGAGGGGTTAGAGAGGATATAGAGTTAGAGAGGTTAGAGAGGATATAGAGTTAGAGAGGTTAGAGAGGATATAGAGTTAGAGAGGATATAGAGTTAGAGAGGTTAGAGAGGATATAGAGTTAGAGAGGATAGAGAGGATATAGAGTTAGAGAGGATATAGAGTTAGAGGGGTTAGAGAGGATATAGAGTTAGAGAGGTTAGAGAGGATATAGAGGTAGAGAGGATATAGAGTTAGAGAGGTTAGAGAGGATATAGAGTTAGAGAGGTTAGAGAGGATATAGAGTTAGAGAGGGTATAGAGTTAGAGGGGTTAGAGAGGATATAGAGTTAGAGAGGTTAGAGAGGATATAGAGTTAGAGAGGTTAGAGAAGATATAGAGTTAGAGGTTAGAGAGGATATAGAGTTAGAGGGGTTAGAGAAGTAACAGAGGTAGAGGTTAGAGAGAGGGGTAACAGAGGTAGAGGTTAGAGGGGTTAGAGAGGATATAGAGTTAGAGAGGTAACAGAGGTAGAGGTTAGAGGGGTTAGAGAGGATACAGAGTTAGAGAGGTAACAGAGGTAGGGGTTAGAGAGGATATAGAGTTAGAGAGGTAACATAGGTAGAGGTTAGAGGGGTTAGAGAGGATATATAGAGATAGAGAGGTAACAGAGGTAGAGGTTAGAGAAGTTAGGAAGGGTTAGAGGGGTTAGAGAGGGTGTAGAGTTAGAGAGGTTGGAGAGGATATAGAGTTAGAGAGGTTAGAGAGGATATAGAGTTAGAGAGGTTAGAGAGGATATAGAGTTAGAGAGGTTAGAGAGGATACAGAGTTAGAGAGGTTAGAGAGGATATAGAGTTAGAGAGGTAACAGAGGATCTAGAGTTAGAGAGGTTAGAGAGGATGCAGATTTAGAGAGGTTAGAGGTGTTAGAGAGGATATATAGTATACTACTGTTGACCAGAGCCCTATATAGTACACTACTGTTGACCAGAGCCCTATATAGTGCACTACTGTTGACCAGAGCCCTATATAATTTTACTGTTGACCAGTGCCCTATATAATTTTACTGTTGACCAGAGTCCTATATAATGTTACTGTTGACCAGAGCCCTATATAGTACACTACTGTTGACCAGAGCCCTATATAGTACACTACTGTTGACCAGAGCCCTATATAGTGCACTACTGTTGACCACAGCCCTATATAGTACACTACTGTTAACCAGAGCCCTATATAGTGCACTACTGTTGACCACAGCCCTATATAGTGCACTACTGTTGACCAGAGCCCTATATAGTACACTACTGTTGACCAGAGCCCTATATAGTGCACTACTGTTGACCAGAGCCCTATATAGTGCACTACTGTTGACCACAGCCCTATATAGTACACTACTGTTAACCAGAGCCCTATATAGTGCACTACTGTTGACCACAGCCCTATATAGTACACTACTGTTAACCAGAGCCCTATATAGTGCACTACTGTTGACCACAGCCCTATATAGTGCACTACTGTTGACCAGAGCCCTATATAGTACACTACTGTTGACCAGAGCCCTATATAGTGCACTACTGTTGACCACAGCCCTATATAGTACACTACTGTTGACCAGAGCCCTGTATAGTGCACTACTGTTGACCACAGCCCTATATAGTACACCACTGTTGACCAGAGCCCTGTATAGTGCACTACTGTTGACCACAGCCCTATATAGTGCACTACTGTTGACCACAGCCCTATATAGTGCACTACTGTTGACCAGAGCCCTATATAGTACACTACTGTTGACCAGAGCCCTATATAGTGCACTACTGTTGACCAGAGCCCAATATAGTGCACTACTGTTGACCACAGCCCTATATAGTACACTACTGTTAACCAGAGCCCTATATAGTGCACTACTGTTGACCACAGCCCTATATAGTGCACTACTGTTAACCAGAGCCCTATATAGTACACTACTGTTGACCAGAGCCCTATATAGTGCACTACTGTTGACCAGAGCCCTATATAGTGCACTACTGTTGACCACAGCCCTATATAGTACACTACTGTTAACCAGAGCCCTATATAGTGCACTACTGTTGACCACAGCCCTATATAGTGCACTACTGTTGACCAGAGCCCTATATAGTACACTACTGTTGACCAGAGCCCTATATAAGTACACTACTGTTGACCAGAGCCCTATATAGTACACTACTGTTGACCAGAGCCCTATATAGTACACTACTGTTGACCAGAGCCCTATATAGTGCACTACTGTTGACCAGAGCCCTGTATAGTGCACTACTGTTGACCACAGCCCTATATAGTACACTACTGTTAACCAGAGCCCTATATAGTGCACTACTGTTGACCACAGCCCTATATAGTGCACTACTGTTGACCAGAGCCCTATATAGTACACTACTGTTGACCAAAGCCCTATATAGTGCACTACTGTTGACCACAGCCCGATATAGTACACTACTGTTGACCAGAGCCCTGTATAGTGCACTACTGTTGACCACAGCCCTATATAGTACACTACTGTTGACCAGAGCCCTATATAGTGCACTACTGTTGACCACAGCCCTATATAGTGCACTACTGTTGACCACAGCCCTATATAGTGCACTACTGTTGACCAGAGCCCTATATAGTACACTACTGTTGACCAGAGCCCTATATAGTGCACTACTGTTGACCAGAGCAAAATATAGTGCGCTACTGTTGACCACAGCCCTATATAGTACACTACTGTTAACCAGAGCCCTATATAGTGCACTACTGTTGACCACAGCCCTATATAGTGCACTACTGTTGACCAGAGCCCTATATAGTACACTACTGTTGACCAGAGCCCTATATAGTGCACTACTGTTGACCACAGCCCTATATAGTGCACTACTGTTGACCACAGCCCTATATAGTACACTACTGTTAACCAGAGCCCTATATAGTACACTACTGTTAACCAGAGCCCTATATAGTGCACTACTGTTGACCACAGCCCTATATAGTGCACTACTGTTGACCAGAGCCCTATATAGTGCACTACTGTTGACCAGAGCCCTATATAGTACACTACTGTTGACCAGAGCCCTATATAGTGCACTACTGTTGACCACAGCCCTATATAGTACACTACTGTTGACCAGAGCCCTGTATAGTGCACTACTGTTGACCACAGCCCTATATAGTACACCACTGTTGACCAGAGCCCTGTATAGTGCACTACTGTTGACCACAGCCCTATATAGTGCACTACTGTTGACCACAGCCCTATATAGTGCACTACTGTTGACCAGAGCCCTATATAGTACACTACTGTTGACCAGAGCCCTATATAGTGCACTACTGTTGACCAGAGCCCAATATAGTGCACTACTGTTGACCACAGCCCTATATAGTACACTACTGTTAACCAGAGCCCTATATAGTGCACTACTGTTGACCACAGCCCTATATAGTGCACTACTGTTAACCAGAGCCCTATATAGTACACTACTGTTGACCAGAGCCCTATATAGTGCACTACTGTTGACCAGAGCCCTATATAGTGCACTACTGTTGACCACAGCCCTATATAGTACACTACTGTTAACCAGAGCCCTATATAGTGCACTACTGTTGACCACAGCCCTATATAGTGCACTACTGTTGACCAGAGCCCTATATAGTACACTACTGTTGACCAGAGCCCTATATAAGTACACTACTGTTGACCAGAGCCCTATATAGTACACTACTGTTGACCAGAGCCCTATATAGTACACTACTGTTGACCAGAGCCCTATATAGTACACTACTGTTGACCAGAGCCCTATATAGTGCACTGCTGTTGACCACAGCCCTATATAGTGCACTACTGTTGACCAGAGCCCTGTATAGTGCACTACTGTTGACCACAGCCCAATATAGTACACTACTGTTGACCAGAGCCCTGTATAGTGCACTACTGTTGACCACAGCCCTATATAGTGCACTACTGTTGACCACAGCCCTATATAGTGCACTACTGTTGACCAGAGCCCTATATAGTGCACTACTGTTGACCAGAGCCCTATATAGTACACTACTGTTAACCAGAGCCCTATATAGTGCACTACTGTTGACCAGAGCCCTATATAGTACACTACTGTTGTCTATACAGGAAGCAGTTTGTTTTGCACTGTCCAATAAATATGCTCTAACTCCCCAGTGTCAGTCACCCTGTCTCACAGTGCTGTGGTTGACTAGATATCCTCTAACTCCCCAGTGTCAGTCACCCTGTCTCACAGTGCTGTGGTTGACTAGATATCCTCTAACTCCCCAGTGTCAGTCACCCTGTCTCACAGGGCTGTGGTTGACTAGATATCCTCTAACTCCCCAGTGTCAGTCACCCTGTCTCACAGTGCTGTGGTTGACTAGATATCCTCTAACTCCCCAGTGTCAGTCACCCTGTCTCACAGGGCTGTGGTTGACTAGATATCCTCTAACTCCCCAGTGTCAGTCACCCTGTCTCACAGTGCTGTGGTTGACTAGATATCCTCTAACTCCCCAGTGTCAGTCACCCTGTCTCACAGGGCTGTGGTTGACTAGATATCCTCTAACTCCCCAGTGTCAGTCACCCTGTCTCACAGGGCTGTGGTTGACTAGATATCCTCTAACTCCCCAGTGTCAGTCACCCTGTCTCACAGTGCTGTGGTTGACTAGATATCCTCTAACTCCCCAGTGTCAGTCACCCTGTCTCACAGTGCTGTGGTTGACTAGATATCCTCTAACTCCCCAGTGTCAGTCACCCTGTCTCACATTGCTGTGGTTGACTAGATATCCTCTAACTCCCCAGTGTCAGTCACCCTGTCTCACAGTGCTGTGGTTGACTAGATATCCTCTAACTCCCCAGTGTCAGTCACCCTGTCTCACAGTGCTGTGGTTGACTAGATATCCTCTAACTCCCCAGTGTCAGTCACCCTGTCTCACAGTGCTGTGGTTGACTAGATATCCTCTAACTCCCCAGTGTCAGTCACCCTGTCTCACAGGGCTGTGGTTGACTAGATATCCTCTAACTCCCCAGTGTCAGTCACCCTGTCTCACAGTGCTGTGGTTGACTAGATATCCTCTAACTCCCCAGTGTCAGTCACCCTGTCTCACAGGGCTGTGGTTGACTAGATATCCTCTAACTCCCCAGTGTCAGTCACCCTGTCTCACAGTGCTGTGGTTGACTAGATATCCTCTAACTCCCCAGTGTCAGTCACCCTGTCTCACAGGGCTGTGGTTGACTAGATATCCTCTAACTCCCCAGTGTCAGTCACCCTGTCTCACAGTGCTGTGGTTGGCTAGATATCCTCTAACTCCCCAGTGTCAGTCACCCTGTCTCACAGGGCTGTGGTTGACTAGATATCCTCTAACTCCCCAGTGTCAGTCACCCTGTCTCACAGTGCTGTGGTTGACTAGATATCCTCTAACTCCCCAGTGTCAGTCACCCTGTCTCACAGGGCTGTGGTTGACTAGATATCCTCTAACTCCCCAGTGTCAGTCACCCTGTCTCACAGTGCTGTGGTTGACTAGATATCCTCTAACTCCCCAGTGTCAGTCACCCTGTCTCACAGGGCTGTGGTTGACTAGATATCCTCTAACTCCCCAGTGTCAGTCACCCTGTCTCACAGTGCTGTGGTTGGCTAGATATCCTCTAACTCCCCAGTGTCAGTCACCCTGTCTCACAGGGCTGTGGTTGACTAGATATCCTCTAACTCCCCAGTGTCAGTCACCCTGTCTCACAGTGCTGTGGTTGACTAGATATCCTCTAACTCCCCAGTGTCAGTCACCCTGTCTCACAGGGCTGTGGTTGACTAGATATCCTCTAACTCCCCAGTGTCAGTCACCCTGTCTCACAGTGCTGTGGTTGACTAGATATCCTCTAACTCCCCAGTGTCAGTCACCCTGTCTCACAGTGCTGTGGTTGACTAGAATCTGGTCAATTCAGTCATGTCCATAATTATTGACACCTTTTATAAAGATGAGAGGATAAAATGACCGAATAGTTTAAATAATGCAAACACTCAGAAGGTCAGAAGGTTTTCAGACCTCTTGACTTTTTCCACATTTTGTAAACAGTATAGTTAGTATTTGTTGCTCATCTTTGTCATGGGTGCCAATACTTCTGGACCTGACTGTACATCCACGTTTACATAGGATTACATTCCATATAGCACCCTATTCCCTATATAGTGCACTACTTTAGACCAGAGACCTATTCCCTATATAGTGCACTACTTTAGACCAGAGCCCTATTCCCTATATAGTGCACTACTTAAGACCAGAGCCCTATGGCACCCTATTCCCTATATAGTACACTACTTAAGACCAGAGCCCTATAGAACCCTATTCCCTATATAGTGCACTACTATAGACCAGAGCCCTATTCCCTATATAGTGCACTACTTTAGACCAGAGCCCTATTCCCTATATAGTGCACTACTTTAGACCAGGGCACTATTCCCTATATAGTGCACTACTTAAGACCAGAGCCCTATGGCACCCTATTCCCTATATAGTACACTACTTTAGACCAGAGCCCTATGGCACCCTCTTCCCTATATAGTGCACTACTTTAGACCAGAGCCCTATTCCCTATATAGTGCACTACTTTAGACCAGAGCCCTATAGAACCCTATTCCCTATATAGTGCACTACTTTAGACCAGAGCCCTATTCCCTATATAGTGCACTACTTTAGACCAGAGCCCTATTCCCTATATAGTTCACTACTTTAGACCAGAGCCCTATTCCCTATATAGTGCACTACTTTAGACCAGAGCCCTATAGAACCCTATTCCCTATATAGTGCACTACTTTAGACCAGAGCCCTATTCCCTATATAGTGCACTACTTTAGACCAGGACCCTATTCCCTATATAGTGCACTACTTTAGACCAGAGCCCTATTCCTAATATAGTGCACTACTTTAGACCAGAGCCCTATTCCCTATATAGTGCACTACATTAGACCAGAGCCCTATGGAACCCTATTCCCTATCTGGTGCACTACTTTAGACCAGAGCCCTATTCACTATATAGTGCACTACTTTAGACCAGAGCCCTATTCCCTATATAGTGCACTACTTTAGACCAGAGCCCTATGGCACCATATTCCCTATATAGTACACTACTTTAGACCAGAGCCCTATGGCACCCTCTTCCCTATATAGTGCACTACTTTAGACCAGAGCCCTATAGAACCCTATTCCCTACATAGTGCACTACTTTAGACCAGAGCCCTATAGAACCCTATTCCCTATATAGTGCACTACTTTAGACCAGAGCCCTATTCCCTATATAGTGCACTACTTTAGACCAGAGCCCTATTCCCTATATAGTGCACTACTTTAGACCACAGCCCTATAGAACCCTATTCCCTATATAGTGCACTACTTTAGACCAGAGCCCTATTCCCTGTATAGTGCACTACTTTAGACCAGGGCCCTATTCCCTATATAGTGCACTACTTTAGACCAGGGCCCTATTCCCTATATAGTGCACTACTATAGACCAGAGCCCTATTCCCTATATAGTGCACTACTTTAGACCAGAGCCCTATAGAACCCTATTCCCTATATAGTGCACAACTTTAGACCAGAGCCCTATTCCCTATATAGTGCACTACTTTAGACCAGAGCCCTATAGAACCCTATTCCCTATATAGTGCACTACTTTAGACCAGAGCCCTATTCCCTATATAGTGCACTACTTTAGACCAGCGCTCTATTCCCTATATAGTGCACTACTTTAGACCAGAGCCCTATAGAACCCTATTCCCTATATAGTGCACTACTTTAGACCAGAGCCCTATTCCCTATATAGTGCACTACTTTAGACCAGGGCCCTATTCCCTATATAGTGCACTACTTTAGACCAGAGCCCTATGGCACCCTCTTCCCTATATAGTGCACTACTTTAGACCAGAGCCCTATAGAACCCTATTCCCTATATAGTGCACTACTTTAGACCAGAGCCCTATTCCCTATATAGTGCACTACTTTAGACCAGAGCCCTATATAGTGCACTACTGTTGACCACAGCCCTATATAGTGCACTACTGTTGACCAGAGCCCTATATAGTACACTACTGTTGACCAGAGCCCTATATAAGTACACTACTGTTGACCAGAGCCCTATATAGTACACTACTGTTGACCAGAGCCCTATATAGTACACTACTGTTGACCAGAGCCCTATATAGTGCACTACTGTTGACCAGAGCCCTGTATAGTGCACTACTGTTGACCACAGCCCTATATAGTACACTACTGTTAACCAGAGCCCTATATAGTGCACTACTGTTGACCACAGCCCTATATAGTGCACTACTGTTGACCAGAGCCCTATATAGTACACTACTGTTGACCAAAGCCCTATATAGTGCACTACTGTTGACCACAGCCCGATATAGTACACTACTGTTGACCAGAGCCCTGTATAGTGCACTACTGTTGACCACAGCCCTATATAGTACACTACTGTTGACCAGAGCCCTATATAGTGCACTACTGTTGACCACAGCCCTATATAGTGCACTACTGTTGACCACAGCCCTATATAGTGCACTACTGTTGACCAGAGCCCTATATAGTACACTACTGTTGACCAGAGCCCTATATAGTGCACTACTGTTGACCAGAGCAAAATATAGTGCGCTACTGTTGACCACAGCCCTATATAGTACACTACTGTTAACCAGAGCCCTATATAGTGCACTACTGTTGACCACAGCCCTATATAGTGCACTACTGTTGACCAGAGCCCTATATAGTACACTACTGTTGACCAGAGCCCTATATAGTGCACTACTGTTGACCAGAGCCCTATATAGTGCACTACTGTTGACCACAGCCCTATATAGTACACTACTGTTAACCAGAGCCCTATATAGTGCACTACTGTTGACCACAGCCCTATATAGTACACTACTGTTAACCAGAGCCCTATATAGTGCACTACTGTTGACCACAGCCCTATATAGTGCACTACTGTTGACCAGAGCCCTATATAGTACACTACTGTTGACCAGAGCCCTATATAGTGCACTACTGTTGACCACAGCCCTATATAGTACACTACTGTTGACCAGAGCCCTGTATAGTGCACTACTGTTGACCACAGCCCTATATAGTACACCACTGTTGACCAGAGCCCTGTATAGTGCACTACTGTTGACCACAGCCCTATATAGTGCACTACTGTTGACCACAGCCCTATATAGTGCACTACTGTTGACCAGAGCCCTATATAGTACACTACTGTTGACCAGAGCCCTATATAGTGCACTACTGTTGACCAGAGCCCAATATAGTGCACTACTGTTGACCACAGCCCTATATAGTACACTACTGTTAACCAGAGCCCTATATAGTGCACTACTGTTGACCACAGCCCTATATAGTGCACTACTGTTAACCAGAGCCCTATATAGTACACTACTGTTGACCAGAGCCCTATATAGTGCACTACTGTTGACCAGAGCCCTATATAGTGCACTACTGTTGACCACAGCCCTATATAGTACACTACTGTTAACCAGAGCCCTATATAGTGCACTACTGTTGACCACAGCCCTATATAGTGCACTACTGTTGACCAGAGCCCTATATAGTACACTACTGTTGACCAGAGCCCTATATAAGTACACTACTGTTGACCAGAGCCCTATATAGTACACTACTGTTGACCAGAGCCCTATATAGTACACTACTGTTGACCAGAGCCCTATATAGTACACTACTGTTGACCAGAGCCCTATATAGTGCACTGCTGTTGACCACAGCCCTATATAGTGCACTACTGTTGACCAGAGCCCTGTATAGTGCACTACTGTTGACCACAGCCCAATATAGTACACTACTGTTGACCAGAGCCCTGTATAGTGCACTACTGTTGACCACAGCCCTATATAGTGCACTACTGTTGACCACAGCCCTATATAGTGCACTACTGTTGACCAGAGCCCTATATAGTGCACTACTGTTGACCAGAGCCCTATATAGTACACTACTGTTAACCAGAGCCCTATATAGTGCACTACTGTTGACCAGAGCCCTATATAGTACACTACTGTTGTCTATACAGGAAGCAGTTTGTTTTGCACTGTCCAATAAATATGCTCTAACTCCCCAGTGTCAGTCACCCTGTCTCACAGTGCTGTGGTTGACTAGATATCCTCTAACTCCCCAGTGTCAGTCACCCTGTCTCACAGTGCTGTGGTTGACTAGATATCCTCTAACTCCCCAGTGTCAGTCACCCTGTCTCACAGGGCTGTGGTTGACTAGATATCCTCTAACTCCCCAGTGTCAGTCACCCTGTCTCACAGTGCTGTGGTTGACTAGATATCCTCTAACTCCCCAGTGTCAGTCACCCTGTCTCACAGGGCTGTGGTTGACTAGATATCCTCTAACTCCCCAGTGTCAGTCACCCTGTCTCACAGTGCTGTGGTTGACTAGATATCCTCTAACTCCCCAGTGTCAGTCACCCTGTCTCACAGGGCTGTGGTTGACTAGATATCCTCTAACTCCCCAGTGTCAGTCACCCTGTCTCACAGGGCTGTGGTTGACTAGATATCCTCTAACTCCCCAGTGTCAGTCACCCTGTCTCACAGTGCTGTGGTTGACTAGATATCCTCTAACTCCCCAGTGTCAGTCACCCTGTCTCACAGTGCTGTGGTTGACTAGATATCCTCTAACTCCCCAGTGTCAGTCACCCTGTCTCACATTGCTGTGGTTGACTAGATATCCTCTAACTCCCCAGTGTCAGTCACCCTGTCTCACAGTGCTGTGGTTGACTAGATATCCTCTAACTCCCCAGTGTCAGTCACCCTGTCTCACAGTGCTGTGGTTGACTAGATATCCTCTAACTCCCCAGTGTCAGTCACCCTGTCTCACAGGGCTGTGGTTGACTAGATATCCTCTAACTCCCCAGTGTCAGTCACCCTGTCTCACAGTGCTGTGGTTGACTAGATATCCTCTAACTCCCCAGTGTCAGTCACCCTGTCTCACAGGGCTGTGGTTGACTAGATATCCTCTAACTCCCCAGTGTCAGTCACCCTGTCTCACAGTGCTGTGGTTGACTAGATATCCTCTAACTCCCCAGTGTCAGTCACCCTGTCTCACAGGGCTGTGGTTGACTAGATATCCTCTAACTCCCCAGTGTCAGTCACCCTGTCTCACAGTGCTGTGGTTGACTAGATATCCTCTAACTCCCCAGTGTCAGTCACCCTGTCTCACAGGGCTGTGGTTGACTAGATATCCTCTAACTCCCCAGTGTCAGTCACCCTGTCTCACAGTGCTGTGGTTGGCTAGATATCCTCTAACTCCCCAGTGTCAGTCACCCTGTCTCACAGGGCTGTGGTTGACTAGATATCCTCTAACTCCCCAGTGTCAGTCACCCTGTCTCACAGTGCTGTGGTTGACTAGATATCCTCTAACTCCCCAGTGTCAGTCACCCTGTCTCACAGGGCTGTGGTTGACTAGATATCCTCTAACTCCCCAGTGTCAGTCACCCTGTCTCACAGTGCTGTGGTTGACTAGATATCCTCTAACTCCCCAGTGTCAGTCACCCTGTCTCACAGTGCTGTGGTTGACTAGAATCTGGTCAATTCAGTCATGTCCATAATTATTGACACCTTTTATAAAGATGAGAGGATAAAATGACCGAATAGTTTAAATAATGCAAACACTCAGAAGGTCAGAAGGTTTTCAGACCTCTTGACTTTTTCCACATTTTGTAAACAGTATAGTTAGTATTTGTTGCTCATCTTTGTCATGGGTGCCAATACTTCTGGACCTGACTGTACATCCACGTTTACATAGGATTACATTCCATATAGCACCCTATTCCCTATATAGTGCACTACTTTAGACCAGAGACCTATTCCCTATATAGTGCACTACTTTAGACCAGAGCCCTATTCCCTATATAGTGCACTACTTAAGACCAGAGCCCTATGGCACCCTATTCCCTATATAGTACACTACTTAAGACCAGAGCCCTATAGAACCCTATTCCCTATATAGTGCACTACTATAGACCAGAGCCCTATTCCCTATATAGTGCACTACTTTAGACCAGAGCCCTATTCCCTATATAGTGCACTACTTTAGACCAGGGCACTATTCCCTATATAGTGCACTACTTAAGACCAGAGCCCTATGGCACCCTATTCCCTATATAGTACACTACTTTAGACCAGAGCCCTATGGCACCCTCTTCCCTATATAGTGCACTACTTTAGACCAGAGCCCTATTCCCTATATAGTGCACTACTTTAGACCAGAGCCCTATAGAACCCTATTCCCTATATAGTGCACTACTTTAGACCAGAGCCCTATTCCCTATATAGTGCACTACTTTAGACCAGAGCCCTATTCCCTATATAGTTCACTACTTTAGACCAGAGCCCTATTCCCTATATAGTGCACTACTTTAGACCAGAGCCCTATAGAACCCTATTCCCTATATAGTGCACTACTTTAGACCAGAGCCCTATTCCCTATATAGTGCACTACTTTAGACCAGGGCCCTATTCCCTATATAGTGCACTACTTTAGACCAGAGCCCTATTCCTAATATAGTGCACTACTTTAGACCAGAGCCCTATTCCCTATATAGTGCACTACATTAGACCAGAGCCCTATGGAACCCTATTCCCTATCTGGTGCACTACTTTAGACCAGAGCCCTATTCACTATATAGTGCACTACTTTAGACCAGAGCCCTATTCCCTATATAGTGCACTACTTTAGACCAGAGCCCTATGGCACCATATTCCCTATATAGTACACTACTTTAGACCAGAGCCCTATGGCACCCTCTTCCCTATATAGTGCACTACTTTAGACCAGAGCCCTATAGAACCCTATTCCCTACATAGTGCACTACTTTAGACCAGAGCCCTATAGAACCCTATTCCCTATATAGTGCACTACTTTAGACCAGAGCCCTATTCCCTATATAGTGCACTACTTTAGACCAGAGCCCTATTCCCTATATAGTGCACTACTTTAGACCACAGCCCTATAGAACCCTATTCCCTATATAGTGCACTACTTTAGACCAGAGCCCTATTCCCTGTATAGTGCACTACTTTAGACCAGGGCCCTATTCCCTATATAGTGCACTACTATAGACCAGAGCCCTATTCCCTATATAGTGCACTACTTTAGACCAGAGCCCTATAGAACCCTATTCCCTATATAGTGCACAACTTTAGACCAGAGCCCTATTCCCTATATAGTGCACTACTTTAGACCAGAGCCCTATAGAACCCTATTCCCTATATAGTGCACTACTTTAGACCAGAGCCCTATTCCCTATATAGTGCACTACTTTAGACCAGCGCTCTATTCCCTATATAGTGCACTACTTTAGACCAGAGCCCTATAGAACCCTATTCCCTATATAGTGCACTACTTTAGACCAGAGCCCTATTCCCTATATAGTGCACTACTTTAGACCAGGGCCCTATTCCCTATATAGTGCACTACTTTAGACCAGAGCCCTATGGCACCCTCTTCCCTATATAGTGCACTACTTTAGACCAGAGCCCTATAGAACCCTATTCCCTATATAGTGCACTACTTTAGACCAGAGCCCTATTCCCTATATAGTGCACTACTTTAGACCAGAGCCCTATTCCCTATATAGTGCACTACTTTAGACCAGAGCCCTATAGAACCCTATTCCCTATATAGTGCACTACTTTAGACCAGAGCCCTATTCCCTGTATAGTGCACTACTTTAGACCAGGGCCCTATTCCCTATATAGTGCACTACTTTAGACCAGGGCCCTATTCCCTATATAGTGCACTACTTTAGACCAGAGCCCTATAGAACCCTATTCCCTATATAGTGCACTACTTTAGACCAGAGCCCTATGGCACCCTCTTCCCTATTTAGTGCACTACAGTAGAACAGGACCCATAGGGAATAGGGTTCCCTTTAGGACACATGTCTATATTTGAGCCGATTTGCCCTCCAGCACAATCTGCTCACCGTTAAAGTGATTGGCAGTTCTATTAGAGTGCTGCAGTTTTCACCGTGTCACTCGTACCTCAAGACGATTGATTCAGTAGTAGGTCAGCGAGTGTTGCAGGAGGCATTTTGTCACCCCTGATGACTTGCTTACAGATTCATGTATATTTATGAAAGTGGTTTATAGTTCATATTTCACGTCAATGTACTGGTGTGTAAGTATATGTATATTAATAACAAACATAGTGGCATTTACACTACCAACAAATGGAGCGCTAGCCTGGATCCCATCTGTTTGTGCTCTATTTACCAACTCCTTAGGGAATGGTCATGACTGGCTGGCTAATTTCATAAGGAGTTGACAAGAGACCAGAAACAGACTGGCACCCAGGCTAATAAATAACATGTATAACTGGCTATACAGACTGGCACCCAGGCTAATAAATAACATGTATAACTGGCTATACAGACTGGCACCCAGGCTAATAAATAACATGTATAACTGGCTATACAGACTGGCACCCAGGCTAATTAAAAGCATGTATAACTGGCTATACAGACTGGCACCCAGGCTAATTAAAAGCATGTATAACTGGCTATACAGACTGGCACCCAGGCTAATAAATAACATGTATAACTGGCTATACAGACTGGCACCCAGGCTAATTAAAAGCATGTATAACTGGCTATACAGACTGGCACCCAGGCTAATTAAAAGCATGTATAACTGGCTATACAGACTGGCACCCAGGCTAATTAAAAGCATGTATAACTGGCTATACAGACTGGCACCCAGGCTAATTAAAAGCATGTATAACTGGCTATACAGACTGGCACCCAGGCTAATTAAAAGCATGTATAACTGGCTATACAGACTGGCACCCAGGCTAATAAATAACATGTATAACTGGCTATACAGACTGGAACCCAGGCTAATTAAAAGCATGTATAACTGGCTATACAGACTGGCACCCAGGCTAATTAAAAGCATGTATAACTGGCTATACAGACTGGCACCCAGGCTAATTAAAAGCATGTATAACTGGCTATACAGACTGGCACCCAGGCTAATAAATAACATGTATAACTGGCTATACAGACTGGAACCCAGGCTAATTAAAAGCATGTATAACTGGCTATACAGACTGGCACCCAGGCTAATTAAAAGCATGTATAACTGGCTATACAGACTGGCACCCAGGCTAATTAAAAGCATGTATAACTGGCTATACAGACTGGCACCCAGGCTAATTAAAAGCATGTATAACTGGCTATACAGACTGGCACCCAGGCTAATTAAAAGCATGTATAACTGGCTATACAGACTGGCACCCAGGCTAATTAAAAGCATGTATAACTGGCTATACAGACTGGCACCCAGGCTAATTAAAAGCATGTATAACTGGCTATACAGACTGGCACCCAGGCTAATTAAAAGCATGTATAACTGGCTATACAGACTGGCACCCAGGCTAATTAAAAGCATGTATAACTGACTATACAAAACCATGAAGAGTATTAACTGAAAACATTAGTAGTGTATTGTGACTAGACATCACCACTGTGCATCACCTCCCTACCTTAATAAGTACACATATCACATCAACGGATTACAATGAGTTATTCATTTATTCATATAAAAATAACAAAATAGCCTGATATCCCCAATCAGTCAATGGACAGCAACACACAAAATAACTTAAAACTCTAAATAAACACTGACATCATTGACATCATACTGTAGAATCAGCCAATCATTGACAACATACTGTAGAATCAGCCAATCATTGACAACATACTGTAGAATCAGCCAATCATTAACAACATACTGTAGAATCAACCAATCATTAACAACATACTGTAGAATCAACCAATCATTGACAACATACTGTAGAATCAACCAATCATTGACAACATACTGTAGAGTCAACCAATCATTGACAACATACTGTAGAATCAGCCAATCATTGACAACATACTGTAGAATCAGCCAATCATTAACAGCATACTGTAGAATCAGCCAATCATTGACAACATACTGTAGAATCAGCCAATCATTAACAGCATACTGTAGAATCAGCCAATCATTGACAACATACTGTAGAATCAGCCAATCATTGACAACATACTGTAGAATCAGCCAATCATTAACAGCATACTGTAGAATCAGCCAATCATTAACAACATACTGTAGAATCAGCCAATCATTAACAACATACTGTAGAATCAGCCAATCATTGACAACATACTGTAGAATCAGCCAATCATTGACAACATACTGTAGAATCAACCAATCATTGACAACATACTGTAGAATCAGCCAATCATTAACAACATACTGTAGAATCAGCCAATCATTAACAACATACTGTAGAATCAGCCAATCATTAACAGCATACTGTAGAATCAGCCAATCATTGACAACATACTGTAGAATCAACCAATCATTGACAACATACTGTAGAATCAGCCAATCATTAACATCATACTGTAGAATCAGCCAATCATTAACATCATACTGTAGAATCAACCAATCATTGACAACATACTGTAGAATCAGCCAATCATTAACATCATACTGTAGAATCAGCCAATCATTGACAACATACTGTAGAATCAGCCAATCATTAACAGCATACTGTAGAATCAGCCAATCATTGACAACATACTGTAGAATCAGCCAATCATTAACAGCATACTGTAGAATCAGCCAATCATTGACAACATACTGTAGAATCAGCCAATCATTGACAACATACTGTAGAATCAGCCAATCATTAACAGCATACTGTAGAATCAGCCAATCATTAACAACATACTGTAGAATCAGCCAATCATTAACAACATACTGTAGAATCAGCCAATCATTGACAACATACTGTAGAATCAGCCAATCATTGACAACATACTGTAGAATCAACCAATCATTGACAACATACTGTAGAATCAGCCAATCATTAACAACATACTGTAGAATCAGCCAATCATTAACAACATACTGTAGAATCAGCCAATCATTAACAGCATACTGTAGAATCAACCAATCATTGACAACATACTGTAGAATCAGCCAATCATTAACATCATACTGTAGAATCAGCCAATCATTAACATCATACTGTAGAATCAACCAATCATTGACAACATACTGTAGAATCAGCCAATCATTAACATCATACTGTAGAATCAGCCAATCATTAACAACATACTGTAGAATCAGCCAATCATTAACAACATACTGTAGAATCAGCCAATCATTGACAGCATACTGTAGAATCAGCCAATCATTAACAGCATACTGTAGAATCTGCCAATCATTAATTAACAGCATACTGTAGAATCAGCCAATCATTAACAGCATACTGTAGAATCAGCCAATCATTAACATCATACTGTAGAATCAGCCAATCATTAACATCATACTGTAGAATCAGCCAATCATTAACATCATACTGTAGAATCAGCCAATCATTAACATCATACTGTAGAATCAGCCAATCATTAACATCATACTGTAGTTAAAAAAAAACTCATGTTTGTGTTGATGGGTTATTGGGCCAGCGACCCAAATGGCACCCTATTCCCTACATAGTGCACTACTTACGACCCGAGCCCCAACGACCTTGGTGAAAAGTAGTGCACTTTATTCGGAATAGGGTGCCATTTGCGACGCAGTTTGTTTTCACACAACATGCAGAACAAAGAGCCGCATTAGCAGGTACATTAGGAATAAATGACGCTGTAAATTAACAGGACTGAAAGGTCCTGAGGTATGTTAATTAAATAACAACACAATTACATATATGAATATATGAAGTTAAATTGATAAAGATATCTAAGAGCAAGAGAAATAGGTAGTAGTTAAACACATTGAGAGTGACATGATATTACGTACTGTTTATATTTTAAATAAACCTTTTATATATTAACCGCAAACTATTTGTTTATGTTTTCCTTTTCAAATGGAAAGTTTTAGGAAACGTATTTTTTTGGATCCCCATTGGCTGTTGGTATGTTATTAGGATCCCCATTGGCTGTTGGTATGTTATTAGGATCCCCATTGGCTGTTGGTATGTTATTAGGATCCCCATTGGCTGTTGGTATGTTATTAGGATCCCCATTGGCTGTTGGTATGTTATTAGGATCCCCATTGGCTGTTGGTATTTTATTAGGATCCCCATTGGCTGTTGGTATTTTATTAGGATCCCCATTGGCTGTTGGTATGTTATTAGGATCCCCATTGGCTGTTGGTATGTTATTAGGATCCCCATTGGCTGTTGGTATTTTATTAGGATCCTCATTGGCTGTTGGTATGTTATTAGGATCCCCATTGGCTGTTGGTATTTTATTAGGATCCCCATTGGCTGTTGGTATGTTATTAGGATCCCCATTGGCTGTTGGTATGTTATTAGGATCCCCATTGGCTGTTGGTATTTTATTAGGATCCTCATTGGCTGTTGGTATGTTATTAGGATCCCCATTGGCTGTTGGTATGTTATTAGGATCCCCATTGGCTGTTGGTATGTTATTAGGATCCCCATTGGCTGTTGGTATGTTATTAGGATCCCCATTGGCTGTTGGTATGTTATTAGGATCCCCATTGGCTGTTGGTATTTTATTAGGATCCCCATTGGCTGTTGGTATTTTATTAGGATCCCCATTGGCTGTTGGTATGTTATTAGGATCCCCATTGGCTGTTGGTATGTTATTAGGATCCCCATTGGCTGTTGGTATTTTATTAGGATCCCCATTGGCTGTTGGTATTTTATTAGAATCCCCATTGGCTGTTGGTATTTTATTAGGATCTCCATTGGCTGTTGGTATTTTATTAGGATCCCCATTGGCTGTTGGTATTTTATTAGGATCCCCATTGGCTGTTGGTATTTTATTAGGATCCCCATTGGCTGTTGGTATTTTATTAGGATCTCCATTGGCTGTTGGTATTTTATTAGGATCCCCATTGGCTGTTGGTATTTTATTAGGATCCCCATTGGCTGCTGGTATTTTATTAGGATCCCCATTGGCTGTTGGTATTTTATTAGGATCCCCATTGGCTGTTGGTATTTTATTAGGATCCCCATTGGCTGCTGGTATTTTATTAGGATCCCCATTGGCTGTTGGTATGTTATTAGGATCCCCATTGGCTGTTGGTATTTTATTAGGATCCCCATTGGCTGTTGGTATTTTATTAGGATCCCCATTGGCTGTTGGTATTTTATTAGGATCCCCATTGGCTGTTGGTATTTTATTAGGATCCCCATTGGCTGTTGGTATGTTATTAGGATCCCCATTGGCTGTTGGTATTTTATTAGGATCCCCATTGGCTGTTGGTATTTTATTAGGATCCCCATTGGCTGTTGGTGTTTTATTAGGATCCCCATTGGCTGTTGGTATTTTATTAGGATCCCCATTGGCTGTTGGTGTTTTATTAGGATCCCCATTGGCTGTTGGTATGTTATTAGTATCCCCATTGGCTGTTGGTATGTTATTAGGATCCCCATTGGCTGTTGGTGTTTTGTTAGGATCCCCATTGGCTGTTGGTATTTTATTAGGATCCCCATTGGCTGTTGGTATTTTATTAGGATCCCATTGGCTGTTGGTGTTTTATTAGGATCCCCATTGGCTGTTGGTATTTTATTAGGATCCCCATTGGCTGTTGGTAATTTATTAGGATCCCCATTGGCTGTTGGTGTTTTATTAGGATCCCCATTGGCTGTTGGTATTTTATTAGGATCCCCATTGGCTGTTGGTATTTTATTAGGATCTCCATTGGCTGTTGGTATTTTATTAGGATCCCCATTGGCTGTTGGTATTTTATTAGGATCCCCATTGGCTGTTGGTATTTTATTAGGATCCCCATTGGCTGTTGGTATTTTATTGGGATCCCCATTGGCTGTTGGTATTTTATTAGAATCCCCATTGGCTGTTGGTATTTTATTAGGATCCCCATTGGCTGTTGGTATTTTATTAGGATCCCCATTGGCTGTTGGTATTTTACTAGGATCCCCATTGGCTGTTGGTGTTTTATTAGGATCCCCATTGGCTGTTGGTATTTTATTAGGATCCCCATTGGCTGTTGGTATTTTATTAGGATCCCCATTGGCTGTTGGTATTTTATTAGGATCCCCATTGGCTGTTGGTATTTTACTAGGATCCCCATTGGCTGTTGGTATTTTATTAGGATCCCCATTGGCTGTTGGTATTTTATTAGGATCCCCATTGGCTGTTGGTATTTTATTAGGATCCCCATTGGCTGTTGGTATTTTATTAGGATCCCCTTTGGCAGTTGGTATTTTATTATGATCCCCATTGGCTGTTGGTATTTTATTAGGATCCCCATTGGCTGTTGGTATTTTATTAGGATCCCCATTGGCTGTTGGTATTTTATTAGGATCCCCATTGGCTGTTGGTATTTTATTAGGATCCCCATTGGCTGTTGGTATTTTATTAGGATCCCCATTGGCTGTTGGTATTTTATTAGGATCCCCATTGGCTGTTGGTATTTTATTAGGATCCCCATTGGCTGTTGGTATTTTATTAGGATCCCCATTGGCTGTTGGCATTTTATTAGGATCCCCATTTGCTGTTGGTATTTTATTAGGATCCCCATTGGCTGTTGGTATTTTATTAGGATCCCCATTGGCTGTTGGTATTTTATTAGGATCCCCATTGGCTGTTGGTATTTTATTAGGATCCCCATTGGCTGTTGGCATTTTATTAGGATCCCCATTGGCTGTTGGTATTTTATTAGGATCCCCATTGGCTGTTGGTATTTTATTAGGATCCCCATTGGCTGTTAGTATGTTATTAGGATCCCCATTGGCTGTTGGTATGTTATTAGGATCCCCATTGGCTGTTGGTATGTTATTAGGATCCCCATTGGCTGTTGGTATGTTATTAGGATCCCCATTGGCTGTTGGTGTGTTTTGTTAGGATCCCCGTTCAGCTACTCTTCCTGGGGTCCACATGAAACATGACATAATACAGAACATTAATAGACAAGAACAGCTCAAGGACAGAACTACATGCATTTAAAACAAGAACAATATAACTAAAATGTTCTGTACTGACTCAATACTGAGGAAAAAAACACAGAGAGACCAATTATTCTAGTCCTACATTTATCATTTTCATATATTACATATAAATTCAGTAGCATCTATCAGTACATACGCATATTTAGGTTAAATAGGGGAGAGGCATTGTGTTTCTTAAAGCCAGGTTTGCTGTTCACTTGAGCAATCTGAGATGAAAGGGATTTCCATTTCCAATCCTGGCTCTATATAATACTGTACGTTTTCTTGAATTCATTGGGGATTTGGGGACTGTGAAAAGACCCCTGGTGGCATGTCTGGTGTGATAAGTGTGTGTGTCAGAGCTGTGTCTTTGACTACGTAAACAATTTGGTAGGTTCAACACCTCTTTGGGCTCTACTCAACATCTTCATAACGGTTATTTTGATGGTGCCCGAGGTGGAACTGAGCTGTTAAATCCACAAGTGGCTCCCGGCATTATAACTAAAGCGGACATTGCCATTGGCAATGCAGATTTGTTAACAAGTGGGAACACTGCAATGTGATATGTAATCTACACCTTGATAATAGAAATCCTTATTATTTTGTTTAATGCATAATTATTTGTAGCCTACACATTCTAACGCAAGTGAGGAGGGTGTGGCTTCGAGTGAGGAGGGTGTGGCTTCTAGTGGGGAGGGTGTGGCTTCTAGTGAAGCGGGTGTTGCTTCATGACAATGATCGCATGTGCAACTGCTCATCGATTTGACAGCTCCAACGCAGTTCCACCTCAGATACTGCCATAACAGCCGCTATGCAGGGGTCTGCTATCGTTGGTTAACGATTGATCTGACTGAATCTAGGTTTAAATCAAGGACAGACCTCTCCCCGTCTTTACAACCATTGAATGAATAGGTTTTGACCATGACAGTTTACAATCCAAGGTAATGCCAAGGAATTTAGTCTCCTCATCTTGATCAACAGCCAATTGATTCATTATCAGACTCAGCTGAGGTTTTGAATTTAGGGAATAATTTGTACCAAATACAATGCTTTTAGTTGTAGAGATACTCAGGACTAATGTATTACTGGCCACCCATTCTAAAACTGACTGCAACTCTTTGTTAAGTGTTGCAGTAATTTCATTAGCCATGGTTGCTGACATGTATAATGTTGAATCATCAGCATACATAGACACACATGCTTTACTTAAGACTCGTGGTCAGTCATTTAGTCTGGGTTTCTGTATAGCACTTTCTGACATCTGTTGATGTAAAAAGGGCTTTATAAATACATTTGATTGATTAGTAAAAAAAAAATAGAAAAGAGTAGAGGGCCTAGAGAGCTGCCCTGTGGTACACCACACTTTACATTTTTGACATTAGAGAAGCTTCCATTAAAGAAAACCCTTTGTGTTCTATTAGATTGATCACTCTGAATCCATGATATGGCAGAGGTTGAAAAGCCTCTGCCACATACGTTTTTTCAATAACAAGACATGGTCAATAATATCAAAGGCTGCACTGAAATCTAACAATACAGCTCCCACAATTTTCTTGTTATACATATCTTTTTTTCCTTTTCTTTCAACCAATCATCAGTCATTTGTGTCAGTGCAGTACTGTACATGTTGAGTGCCCTTCTCTATAAGCATGCTGAAAGTCTGTTGTTAATTTGTTTACAGAGAAATAGCATTGTTTCTGGTCAATCACAATTTTTTAAAATTAAGATTGCTAAGAGTCGGCAGCAAGCTGATTGGTCAGCTGTTAGAACCAGTAAAGGGTGCTTTTCCATTCTTGGGTACCGGAATTACTTTGGTTTCCCTCCAGTTCTAAGGACAATTATTTGTCCTCCAGACTCAGATTAAAGATATGACAAATAGGAGTGGCTATCTAGTGTGAATCCATGTTGACTTGAATTTCAACTGAATCAAGTGAGTGCTTGTTCATTTTTTTCCCCTTCATTTTGATGCAAGTGACTGTTGGCTTCTTCTTTCCATTGATGATTCTTGCAAGAGGATATTGTTCTATGTACATGCATGTCCTCTACAGCTCGTCCCTCGCTTCCCAGGTTGGTCCTCTACAGCTCGTCCCTCTCTTCCCAGGTTGATCCTCTACAGCTAGTCCCTCTCTTCCCAGGTTGATCCTCTACAGCTAGTCCCTCTCTTCCCAGGTTGGTCCTCTACAGCTCGTCCCTCTCTTTCCAGGTTGATCCTCTACAGCTAGTCCCTCTCTTCCCAGGTTGGTCCTCTACAGCTAGTCCCTCTCTTCCCAGGTTGGTCTAGTGCTGGGTAGTGTACTGTAGTGTCCTAGGTTGGTCTAGTGCTGGGTAGTGTAGTGTCCCAGGTTAGTCTAGTGCTGGGTAGTGTACTGTAGTGTCCTAGGTTGGTCTAGTGCTGGGTAGTGTAGTTTCCCAGGTTGGTCTAGTGCTGGGTAGTGAGTGTAGTGTCCTAGGTTGGTCTAGTGCTGGGTAGTGTAGTGTCCCAGGTTGGTCTAGTGCTGGGTAGTGTAGTGTCCAAGCTTGGTCTAGTGCTGGGTAGTGTAGTGTAGTGTCCCAGGTTGATCTGGTGTAGTGTCCAAGGTTGGTCTAGTGCTGGGTAGTGTAGTGTAGTGTCCCAGGTTTGTCTAGTGCAGTGTCCAAGGTTGGTCTAGTGCTGGGTAGTGTAGTGTCCCAGGTTGGTCTAGTGCTGGGTAGTGTAGTGTCCAAGGTTGATCTAGTGCTGGGTAGTGTAGTATAGTGTCCCAGGTTGGTCTAGTGCTGGGTAGTGTAGTGTAGTGTCCCAGGTTGGTCTAGTGCTGGGTAGTGTAGTGTCCCAGGTTGGTCTAGTGCTGGGTAGTGTAGTGTCCCAGGTTGATCTAGTGCTGGGTAGTGTAGTGTCCCAGGTTGGTCTAGTGCTGGGTAGTGTAGTGTAGTGTCCCAGGTTGATCTAGTGCTGGGTAGTGTAGTGTCCAAGGTTGGTCTAGTGCTGGGTAGTGTAGTGTCCCAGGTTGATCTAGTGCTGGGTAGTGTAGTGTCCCAGGTTGGTCTAGTGCTGGGTAGTGTAGTGTAGTGTAGTGTCCCAGGTTGATCTAGTGCTGGGTAGTGTAGTGTAGTGTCCCAGGTTGATCTAGTGCTGGGTAGTGTAGTGTCCCAGGTTGGTCTAGTGCTGGGTAGTGTAGTGTAGTGTCCCAGGTTGATCTAGTGCTGGGTAGTGTAGTGTCCAAGGTTGGTCTAGTGCTGGGTAGTGTAGTGTCCAAGGTTGGTCTAGTGCTGGGTAGTGTAGTGTCCCAGGTTGGTCTAGTGCTGGGTAGTGTAGTGTCCAAGGTTGGTCTAGTGCTGGGTAGTGTAGTGTCCCAGGTTGATCTAGTGCTGGGTAGTGTAGTGTAGTGTCCCAGGTTGATCTAGTGCTGGGTAGTGTAGTGTCCCAGGTTGATCTAGTGCTGGGTAGTGTAGTGTAGTGTCCCATTTTTGGTCTAGTGCTGGGTAGTGTAGTGTAGTGTAGTGTAGTGTCCCAGGTTGGTCTAGTGCTGGGTAGTGTAGTGTAGTGTCCCATTTTGGTCTAGTGCTGGGTAGTGTAGTTTCCCACTTTGGTCTAGTGCTGGGTAGTGTTGTGTAGTGTAGTGCTGGGTAGTGTTGTGTAGTGTCCCAGGTTGGTCTAGTGCTGGGTAGTGTTGTGTAGTGTAGTGCTGGGTAGTGTAGTGTCCCAGCCTGTCCTCTACAGCTCGTCCCTCTCCTCCCGGCTTTCTCGCGTGTTGAGTAGTGTAGTGCCCCAGTTTGGTCTAGGGCTGGGAGGTGTTGTGTAGTTTCCTGCCTGGTCCTCTACAGCTCGTCCCTCTCCTCTCCCTCACAGTGACATGCTTCCCTCTGGCTGTTCATGAAGGATCTGCAGCCCAGCGTCCACACTGTGTTGTACAGAGTATCTGCTACGGTCTCACAGGCTGGGAGGGGGAGAGAGAGAGACAGAGGGTTAGGGTTGAGGGAGGGAGGGAGCGAGGGAGGGAGGGAGGGAGGGAGGGTGGGAGGGAGGGAGGGAGGGAGGGAGGTTGGAAGGAAGGTAGGTAGGGAGGGAGGGAGGTAGGTAGGGAGGGAGGGAGGGAGGGAGGGAGGGAGGGAGGGAGGGAGGGAGGGAGGGAGGGAGGGAGGGAGGGAGGGAGGGAGGGAGGGAGGGAGGGAGGGAGGGAGGGAGGGAGGTTGGAAGGTAGGTAGGGAGGTAGGTAGGGAGGGTGGGTGGGTGGGTGGGAGGTAGGGATGGAGGTTGGAAGGTAGGTAGGGAGGTAGGGAGGTAGGGAGGGAGGGAGGTAGGGAGGGAGGGAGGGAGGGAGGGAGGGAGGGAGGGAGGGAGGGAGGGAGGGAGGGAGGGAGGGAGGGTAAATGTAGATAAACTTGGATTATTTCCGCAAGGAGTTATACAGGATACTAACCTCAAAATTTAAACCTGCAAATCTAAATTCCTTAAGACTCGCCTTACCTAAAACCTTTTGGACTAAATTACCTGAATGGATTCTTACTTCCAAGGAATATAAAGAAAAAAATGTATAGGGGGAGGGAGAGGAACACATGGAACAGCTAACAGCACTGAAGGAGGAGGGAGAGGAACACATGGAACAGCTAATAGCACTGAAGGAGGAGGGAGAGGAACACATGGAACAGCTAATAGCACTGAAGGAGGAGGGAGAGGAACACATGGAACAGCTAATAGCACTGAAGGAGGAGGGAGAGGAACACATGGAACAGCTAATAGCATTGAAGGAGGAGGGAGAGGAACACATGGAACAGCTAATAGCACTGAAGGAGGAGGGAGAGGAACACATGGAACAGCTAATAGCACTGAAGGAGGAGGGAGAGGAACACATGGAACAGCTAATAGCACTGAAGGAGGAGGGAGAGGAACACATGGAACAGCTAACAGCACTGAAGGAGGAGGGAGAGGAACACATGGAACAGCTAACAGCACTGAAGGAGGAGGGAGAGGAACACATGGAACAGCTAACAGCACTGAAGGAGGAGGGAGAGGAACACATGGAACAGCTAACAGCACTGAAGGAGGAGGGAGAGGAACACATGGAACAGCTAACAGCACTGAAGGAGGAGGGAGAGGAACACATGGAACAGCTAATAGCACTGAAGGAGGAGGGAGAGGAACACATGGAACAGCTAACAGCACTGAAGGAGGAGGGAGAGGAACACATGGAACAGCTAACAGCACTGAAGGACGAGGTCAGAAAGCTGAGGTGTGACAGAGAGCAGGACTCTCCCCCAGACAAGCCAGCAGAACAGCCCACCTCAGACCCGGACCACAGCCTCAACACCACAGTGGGACAGACAACACAGGACCCACCAACCCAACAGACCCCACCCCCTCCTAACAGACTCCACCCCTTCCCAACAGCCCACCTCAGACCCAGACCACAGCCTCAACACCACAGTGGGACAGACAACACAGGACCCACCAACCCAACAGACCCCACCCCTCCTAACAGACCCCACCCCCTCCTAACAGACCCCAGCCCCTCCTAACAGACCCCACCCCCTCCTAACAGACCCCACCCACTCCTAACAGACCCCACCCACTCCTAACAGACCTAACAGACCACACCCCCCCTAACAGACCTAACAGACCCCACCCCCCCCTAACAGACCCCACCGCTCCTAACAGACCCCAGCCCCTCCTAACAGACCCCACCCCCCCCTAACAGACCCCACCGCTCCTAACAGACCCCAGCCCCTCCTAACAGACCCCACCCACTCCTAACAGACCTAACAGACCCCACCCCCCCTAACAGACCCACCACCTCCTATCAGACCCCCCCCCCCTAACAGACCCCACCGCTCCTAACAGACCCCACCCCCTCCTAACAGACCCCACCCACTCCTAACAGACCCCACCCACTCCTAACAGACCTAACAGACCACACCCCCCCTAACAGACCTAACAGACCCCACCCCCCCCTAACAGACCCCACCGCTCCTAACAGACCCCAGCCCCTCCTAACAGACTCCACCACTTCCTAACAGACCCCACCCACTCCTAACAGACCCCACCCCCCCCTAACAGACCCCACCCCTCCTAACAGACCCCACCCCTCCTAACAGACCTAAACTAAACTTTTGCCTAAACTCAGGTGCCCAAACACTAGGTATGTCCTGGAGCTGTTGTCAGAGGACAAACACTAGGCATATCCTGGAGCTGTTGTCAGAGGACAGACTAGGGACCCCCAGCCACATCATCATTCACATGGGCACAAATGATCTGAGGGCACAGCAGGAAAGGCTGGCAACAGCACTCAAGAGAGTGATTGAAACAGCTTCTTCCACTTTCCCCAACGCACAAGTGGTTACCTCCACCCTGCTACCACCAAAAGACTATCATTCTGTCACAATACAGCGGGTGAATCCAAGTATTTCCCGAGACTGTGCCTCAAAACCTAATGTCTACCTGGCCCACCCACTCCACCCTGAACTTGAGCAGCCTTTACCCTGACTAGAAATGAGTCAGGAAATAATGTCAACAGAGAAAAATGGCCACCTATATCTATATCCCCCTACTTTAACAGCTTCTCCATCCTAGACCGGGAAATCAACCATATTCAGGCCCAGGGACATGTACTAGTTTGTGGCGACCTAAATTCTAGAACTGGACAAGAACCTGACACCTTCAGCACACAGGGGGACAAACACCTACCTGGAGGTAACAGCATTCCCTCCCCCATATGCCCCCCATAGGCACAACTACGACAACATAACAAACAAAACCTCCCCCATAGGCACAACTACGATAACCAACAAAAACGGGTCACAACTCCTGCAGCTCTGTCACACGCTGGGTCTGTACACAGCCAATGGTAGGCTTCGAGGAGACTCCTAATGTAGGTACACCTACAGCTCATCTCTTGGCAGTAGTACTGTAGACTACTTTTTCACTGACCTCAACCCAGAGTGTCTCAGAGCGTTCACAGTCGGCCCACTTGGCAGTAGAAAGCCTAACAGTATATTTGACCTTTCAGCTTCCCTATCCAATCTAAATATTTAAAGCAGACAACCTAAAAAATATGAACAACAATGATAAATGGTTTGATGAAGAATGCAAAAACCTAAGAAAGAAATTGAGAAACCTGAACAACCAACAACATAGAGACCCAGAAAACCTGAGTCTACGCCTTCACTATGGTGAATCACTAATACAATACACTACAAAACAATACACTACGGGAAAAGATGGAACAGCATGTCAGAAATCAGCTCAACGTCATAGATTCTAACCGCTTCTGGGAAAATTGGAACACACTAAACAAACAACAACACAAAGAATTTATTTAACCTTCATTTAACTAGGCAAGTCAGTTAAGAACAAATTCTTATTTTCAATGACGGCCTAGGAACAAATAAGAATTTGCAATTCTACATAATTTTACACGACTGGAGGCTTTGGCAAAATAAAATAAAAAAAGAATACTGCACATATGATCAAAATGACAGGCTACTATGACAAACTGAGAATCTGAGATACATAAAAACCACCTTGTCTTGAATCCATCAATAGCCTACCTAGGCCAAGGTGTGTGGAGACACCTATTGTAGGCTACGGTATGAGGAGGAAATTATAGTCCTAAAAAATAATTATCCGCAGCTTATTCGCCGGCGCATTCTTGCCAAACTCCTACATCTCACTCTTGTTTTCCTTTGTGAAATATTTTGTTAGCCTATAGCAGACAGATTCGACCTATAGCAGACAGATTCGACCTATAGCAGACAGAATCGACATATAGCAGACAGATTCGACCTATAGCAGACAGATTCGACCTATAGCAGACAGATTCGACCTACAGCAGACAGATTCGACCTATAGCAGACAGATTCGACCTATAGCAGACAGATTCGACCTATAGCAGACAGAATCGACCTATAGCAGACAGATTCGACCTATAGCAGACAGATTCGACCTATAGCAGACGGATTCGACATATAGCAGACCGATTCGACCTATAGCAGACAGATTCGACCTGTAGCAGACGGATTCGACATATAGCAGACCGATTCGACCTATAGCAGACAGATTCGACCTATAGCAGACAGATTTGACCTATAGCAGACAGATTTGGCCTATAGCAGACATAATCGACCTATAGCAGACAGATTAGACCTATAGCAGACAGAGTCGACCTATAGCAGACAGATTCGACCTATAGCAGACAGAATCGACTCTTCTCTTTTCAGCAGAAGCCATTCGGTTTCCAACCTGTGTTTTCCCGCAGTTGTATTTGAAATATTGCGAAACGCCTGTTTTTTTGTCTGCATACTGTTCATTGACAGATTTGCGGCACGTTCGTAGACAATGCCTGGGTATTGGCATACACACAATCCACAGCTAGGTCATTTTGTTGCCTGGGTATTGGCATACACACAATCCACAGCTAGGTCATTTTGTTGCCTGGGTATTGGCATACACACAATCCACAGCTAGGTCATTTTTTGTTGTTGTTGTTAAGTAGCTGTGGTAGGATCCGGCTCAAACAAAGCACTGCGTCTACGGTCAAGTGTTACAGAGTATAATTCAGTAGCTATCTCACCTTTGACCTTTGACACAAGCCCCAGGCTCTTCTTCAGGTCAGAGCAGATAGCGTGGAGACACAAGCGGTACTTGGAGTCACAGCGGTTTTTGTCGGAGCCGCAGGTGTCATAGCAACTGTCCAGCTGGTTACAGCACTGAGTCATGGCTGGGATGCCCATGTCAAACTGTGTTGGGACAATAACAAAAATACAGAAAGATATACAGGTTATAAGTTAACATAACATAGGATTTATATACACTCACACAAAAAAAAGGTGCTTTCTAGAACCTAAAATGACTTCAGCTGTCCCAATAGGAGAACCCTTTGAAAAACACTATTTGGTTCCAGGTAGAACCCTTTTGAGTTCCATGTAGAACCAGTTTGGTTCCAGGTAGAACCCTTTTGGGTTCAGTGTAGAACCCTTTTGGTTCCAGGTAGAACCAGTTTGGTTCCAGGTAGAACCCTTTTGGTTCCAGGTAGAACCCTTTTGAGTTCCATGTAGAACCAGTTTGGTTCCAGGTAGAACCCTTTTGGTTCCAGGTAGAACCCTTTTGGGTTCAGTCTAGAACCCTTTCCATAGAGGGGGCTATATAAGGGCCCTTTAAGTATAGTATGTATTGTATGAGAAAACAGTCTGCGGTTTAGGTGTCGGGTATTAGTACAGTATCATACACTGTCTACAGTCAGTGATAGTTAAAACATACACTATCTGGTACCTGGAATCCTAGAAGGTCGGAGCTGCAACCATTGGGCTCTGGGATCACATAACCAATGCGATGCACAGGTGTCTTACCTGAGAAGGAAAGGTGAACAACTCTAATTCAGACCCATTTACAGTTAATTATGTTGGTCCACAGATTGATCAATAGGTTGTTATCAATCAGCACCAATTGAACATTCAACACCCTATTGTGAAGTTTATTGACAAGAACCGAAACTGAAAAAAAGGTGCTATCTAGAACCTAACATGTTTTTTCTGCCCTTTGGAGAACCCTTTATGGTTCCAGGTAGAACCCTTTATGGTTCCAGGTAGAACCCTTTATGGTTCCAGGTAGAACCCTTTATGGTTCCAGGTAGAACCCCTTTGGGTTTCATGTAGGACCCCTTCCACAGAGGGTTCCAATGCACATGGAACCCAAAAGGGTTCTCCCTGGAACCAAAAAGGGTTCTACCTGGAACCATAAAGGCCTAGCCAGTCTCCAGATCTCAACCCCATAGAACATCTTTGGAAGGAGTTGAAAGTCCGTGTTGCACAGCAACAGCCCCAAAACATCACTGCTCTAGAGGAGATCTGCATGGAGGAATGGGCCAAAATACCAGCAACAGTGTGTGAAAATCTTGTGAAGACTTACAGAAAACATTTGACCTCTGTCATTGCCAACAAAGGGTATATAACAAAGTATTGAGATAAACTTTTGTTATTGACCAAATACTTATTTTCAACCATAATTTGCAAATAAATTCATTAAAAATCCAACAATGATTTTGAGATTTTCAGGATAACACTCAGTATCTAGGTTCTGTTACATTCAGGATAACACCCAGTATCTAGGTTCTGTTACATTCAGGATAACACTCAGTATCTAGGTTCTGTTACATTTAGGATAACACTCAGTATCTAGGTTCTGTTACGTTCACAGCTCGATTCAGTCCACATCGTGGAAGTTCAGTGGTATAGCTGCATTTCAGTTTAATGTTGTCGCTTTCGCGGAGACTGCATTTACGGCTGCACATGTCGGCTCAATCGGATATGATCTTTAAATCTAGAATGCGCTATAGCCCTGAACTTCCGCAAATACGGTTTGAATCGAGCCCTAGGTGTCTATAGCCAGGCTTGACATGGCAACACCATGGAGTCATACTGAGATGTTACTGTAATCACTGATAGACACACACAACTCTTGTCCCATCCTTACCGTATTTGCATTTGTACTGACACAATCCGTTGCGTCCCCCCATCAATTCCACCAGGGAGTCAAAGTATCCATTGGCTGTCTGGAGGCTCTCTTTGATGGAAACCAAGCCCCAGTCAGAGTCCTCTTCCTGGGCTTCGACGACAGGTACCACAGGGCTGGCTGTATCCTCCGCTGGAGCTTCTGCCTCTGCCTCTGCTGCCTCTTCAATGGCCTCTGTCGCTTTTTCTAGTTCCTCCTGGTCAGCCAAATCTTTCAAGATGGTGTCCTGAATCTCAGTCTCTTTAGCGAGGTCTTCCTCCTCCACCTGGGCAGACAACTCTTTAATCATGGCTTCTGTTATCAGGGCCTCTTTAACAAGGGTCTCCGGATCCATGTAAGCAGGGTCTTCCACCACTGGCATGTCCGCCATGAGGGCCTCTGTGTCTGGGGCTTCATCTGCCATGACAGGGGCGTTTACTAGCGGATCATCAGCAACAGGGGAGTCCGCAACTGCTTCCTTGACTACAAATGCCCCAGCTACAATGGTATCTGCAACAGGCTTGTCGGCCACCAGGTCTTCAGCCACTGGGGTGTCTTCTACAGGTTCCTCCACTGCAGGCGTATCATCAACAACCAGGCTATCTACCCCCACGGTATCACCCTCCACCCTGATATCTACAGCAGTAGGTGTATCATCAACAACCAGGCTATCTACCCCCACGGTATCACCCTCCACCCTGATATCTACAGCGGTAGGCGTATCATCAACAACCAGGCTATCTGCCACCACGGTATCACCCTCCACCCTGATATCTACAGCGGTAGGTGAATCATCAACAACCAGGCTATCTACCCCCACGGTATCACCCTCCACCCTGATATCTACAGCGGTAGGCGTATCATCAACAACCAGGCTATCTGCCCCCACAGTGTCACCCTCCACCCTGATATCTACAGCGGTAGGCGTATCATCAACAACCAGGCTATCTGCCCCCACAGTGTCACCCTCAGTAGCAGCAGCAACGGTGTCACCCTCGGTAGCAGCAGCAGCAGCAATGGTGTCACCCTCGGTAGCAGCAGCAGCAATGGTGTCACCCTCGGTAGCAGCACCAGCAGCAACAGTGTCACCCTCGGTAGCAGCAGCAGCAATGGTGTCACCCTCGGTAGCAGCAGCAGCAGCAACAGTGTCACCCTCGGTAGCAGCAGCAGCAACAACGGTGTCACCCTCGGTAGCAGCAGCAACGGTATCACCCTTGGTAGCAGCAGCAACAGTGTCACCCCCGGTATCACCCTCGGTAGCAGCAGCAACAGTGTCACCCTCGGTAGCAGCAGCAACGGTATCACCCTTGGTAGCAGCAGCAACAGTGTCACCCCCGGTATCACCCTCGGTAGCAGCAGCAACAGTGTCACCCCTGGTATCACCCTCTGTATCACCCTCGGTAGCAGCAGCAACGGTGTCATCCCCGAACATGGTTTCTGCCTCTGGGACTTCCTCTTCAGGAGTGATGTTCCTGACCAGAGAAGCAGACATCCCCCAGGAGAGGCAGAGAGAGAGCAGGAGGAAGTCTGAGGTGCGCAGCAGCATGGTGGCGAGACAGATAGAGAGGAAGTCACAGCACAGGGGGGGGGGGGTCTAGACGGGTAGGTCTAAGAGGAAGACATCCACATTTGGATCCAGGCAGACGGAGTCGAAGCAGAAGGGGGGGGGGGGGTGTTGGTAGGCAGAGAAAGACGTCCACACTCCGCTGGAGGTCTGGGACAGCTGGACAGGAGAGGACCAGGGTGACTGTTGTTGACAAGGTGTGAGAACGAGAGGCACTTAGGATCAATAGACTCAGAGTACTGACTGAGGCTGTGTAAGAGGCAGAGAGGACTTTGGCTGCTGACTAGGCCAGGGAGACAGCGAGGCACGGAGTATCGACACCGGGTTCAAAGGTCTGTTGATAAGGAAAGGCCTGCCTGGACAGACTGTAGTGGGCTGGAATTGTGGGCTGTCCTGCATGACTGCATAGCCTAGACACCATGGTTTATCCAGGTTTTTTTTTATTCTTTATCTACAGTATATTTTTACCCAGAAAGTTTGGGATGTGCATATCACCTTTTTCCATGTTAGTCGTGTTATCTCCCGTTGAGAGAGAACGTTCATGCTCACCATAGCGCTTGTCTCTGTTACATCCTCTCTTCTCCTCTGCTGTGAAACCTCTCTCCTCTCTCCAAGTGCTCGCTCCCATCTCCTAAAGAAATATTGAATTAATCTAATCCCAGTAATCCCGTCACTTTAAACTTCATCAGAGGGAACTCAGTAAGATTCAAATGTTTAGCTTCATCAGTGCTAAAAATCACATTTGTTATAAGGTGATCTCAGATCAGCTGAGCAGCTAATCATAACGTCTTTGAGAACATAGAGTGACTAGATGATACACCGAGTGCACAGAACATTAGGAACACCTGCTCTTTTCATGACACAGACTGACCAGGTGAATCCAGGTGAAATCTATGATCCCTTATTAATGTCACTTGTTAAAGCCACTTTAATCAGTGTAGATGAAGGGGAGGAGACGGGTTAAAGAAGGATTTTTAAGCCTTGAGACAATTGAGACGTGGATTGTGTATGTGTGCCATTCAGAGGGTGAATGAGCAAGACAACATATATAAGTGTCGTTAAACAGGGTATGGTAGTAGGTACCAGACGCACCGGTTTGTGTCCAGAACTGAAACGCTGCTGGATATTTCACGCTCAACACTTCCTGTGTGTTCCAAGAATGGTCCACAATCCCAAAGGACTTCCAGCCAACCTGACACAACTGTGGGAAGCATTGGAGTCAACATGGGCCAGCATCCCTGTGGAACTCTATACAACACCTTGTAGAGTCAACATGGGCCAGCATCCCTGTGGAACGCTATACAACACCTTGTAGAGTCAACATGGACCAGCATCCCTGTGGAACGCTGTCAACACCTTGTAGAGTCAACATGGACCAGCATCCCTGTGGAACGCTGTCAACACCTTGTAGAGTCAACATGGACCAGCATCCCTGTGGAACGCCTTCAACACCTTGTAGAGTCAACATGGACCAGCATCCCTGTGGAACGCTGTCAACACCTTGTAGAGTCAACATGGACCAGCATCCCTGTGGAACACTTTCAACACCTTGTAGAGTTAACATGGGCCAGCATCCCTGTGGAACGCTATACAACACCTTGTAGAGTCAACATGGGCCAGCATCCCTGTGGAACGCTTTCAACACCTTGTAGAGTCAACATGGGCCAGCATCCCTGTGGAACGCTGTCAACACCTTGGAGAGTCAACATGGGCCAGCATCCCTGTGGAACGCTTTCAACACCTTGTAGAGTCAACATGGACCAGCATCCCTGTGGAACGCTGTCAACACTGACGAATTGGGACTGTCCTGGGGGCAACTCGGTATCAGCAAGGTGTTTCTAAATTGTTTGGTAAACTGTTTTCTATGTTTAAGACACAGTCCTTCACTGCATTTGGTTTCAGCCATTCGGCAAACATGTGTTTTATTCTGTATTATATATACTTAGTATATATTATAGTATATAGTATAGTATATAGTATAGTGTAGTATTGTATAGTATATAGTATAGTATAGCATATAGTATATAGCATATAGTATATAGTATATAGTATAGTATAGTATATAGTGTAGTATTGTATAGTATATAGTATAGCATATAGTATATAGTATAGTATATAGTATAGTATAGTATATAGTATAGTATATGGTATAGTATAGCATGTAGTATAGTATAGTATATAGTATAGTATATAGTATATATAATAGTATAGTATGGTATAGTATAGTATATAGTATAGTATAGTATGTAGTATAGTATAGGGTATAGTATAGCATGTAGTATAGTATGGGGTATAGTATAGTATATAGTATATATAATAGTATAGTATGGTATAGTATAGTATAGTATGTAGTATAGGGTATAGTATAGTATATAGTATATATAATAGTATAGTATGGTATAGTATAGTATATGGTATAGTATAGTATGTAGTATAGGGTATAGTATAGTATATAGTATAGTATAGTATGTAGTATAGGGTATAGTATAGTATATAGTATATATAATAGTATAGTATGGTATAGTATATAGTATAGTATAGTATAGTATGTAGTATAGGGTATAGTATAGTATATAGTATATATAATAGTATAGTATGGTATAGTATATAGTATAGTATAGTATGTAGTATAGGGTATAGTATAGTATATAGTATATATAATAGTATAGTATGGTATAGTATATAGTATAGTATAGTATGTAGTATAGGGTATAGTATAGTATATAGTATATATAATAGTATAGTATGGTATAGTATATAGTATAGTATAGTATGTAGTATAGTATATAGTATATATAATAGTATAGTATAGTATGTAGTATAGGGTATAGTATAGTATATAGTATATATAATAGTATAGTATGGTATAGTATATAGTATAGTATAGTATAGTATGTAGTATAGGGTATAGTATAGTATATAGTATATATAATAGTATAGTATGGTATAGTATATAGTATAGTATAGTATGTAGTATAGTATATAGTATATATAATAGTATAGTATATAGTATATATAATAGTATAGTATGGTATAGGGTATAGTATAGTATATAGTATATATAATAGTATAGTATGGTATAGTATATAGTATAGTATATAGTATAGTATGTAGTATAGGGTATAGTATAGTATATAGTATATATACTTTCTATTCCCCTTATGTATTATTTAACAAATTATTTGTAATTCCTACAATCTACAAGCAGCTCCGTGCTTCCTTGGTGACAGAACGTCAGATAGCACACCTTTGACAACAGTACAGTATATCAAGATGCTGCTCCTGTGGAGAAAGATATGATAAGGGAGGTTAAAGTCTGGTTGTGTGTGTGTTGTGTACAGTAGTAGGTTGCAGGTAATGATAAGTGTGTTGACGTGGACAGGTCAGTTCTGGAAGACAGACTATGGTGGGAGCCAAGGAAGGGGATCTACTTTATATATTAAAAGGATTAACAATCAAATAAAATTAAAATAAATTCAATGCAGCCATTTTGTATATAAATATCAAATCATTTCTGGGTAACAATTAAGTACATTATTGTAATTGATTTCTATTTAAATTGGTAAAAGTAGAGACAAAAAAAAAGACTTCTCAAACAAGATCTTAGCAGGGACTGTCTGGGAGTGGTCTGAGTCAGGAGGGGATAACCGAAAACTAGCTGTTATTGGCCGAGAGAGGTTTGGAACTCTCTTTCTTATTGGTCACTTAACCATATTTTCAACCAGCAGCTATCAGGAAATAATACTGATCAAATGTTTTCATATTTTTACGGTGTTAGTTTCATCATATGATCTAAAACACAGGAAAACTGAATTTTGACTGCTCTGGGCCTTTAATGTGCCTCAATCCATATTTGGACTTCTGGTTGCTTATATTATAATCCTCACCATATTTAACAAAAGCCTCAATTCTATCTTTATTATCACAACACTGGTAAATAGTCGGATAAGTCAAATAAGATATTTAAATGATGTC
The DNA here is from genome assembly GCF_002021735.2 of Oncorhynchus kisutch. Taxonomy (NCBI): domain Eukaryota; kingdom Metazoa; phylum Chordata; class Actinopteri; order Salmoniformes; family Salmonidae; genus Oncorhynchus; species Oncorhynchus kisutch. The sequence goes on along the minus strand of NC_034198.2, from coordinate 42,489,967 downwards.
ATACAGTATAATTGACTCTTGTTACATTTTAATGTTGTTGCTGGTGTAACTAATGTCGTTGTACATTACCATCAGAGGAATTAAAATGTCAGATTGAATAACAATGATTTCGAGTGATGACGTGCATCTTGGATAATGCTAATCGTCCTGTCTTCCAGCATGAACGGAAGACAGGCTCCTGAGCGGCACAGCATCACAATGCAAGAGGCGTCACTACAGTCCCTGGTTCAAATCCAGCCTGCATCACATCCCACCGTGATTGGGAGTCCCGTAGGGCGGCTCGCGATTGGCCCTGCGTCTCCCGGGTGGGCCGTCATTATAAAAAGGAATTTGTTCTTAAGCTGACCTAGTTAAATAAATATAGATATGTGTAGTAGTGGTCTTCAGATGAACTTGTCAGAGAGCACACCCTAGTGGACAAAAGGCAGCACTGTTCCAAAAACGACTCATTTACTTTGTGTTGTAGGGTGTATATATATATAAAATATATATCCATATTTTGTCCCAACACCTCCATGTGAATAGAACCAGATCACAGAACAACAGTGAGAGACTGGCTCTGCTAATCATTTAGAACATTTTTTAAAATTTATTTAACCAAGATAGTCTCAGTAGAGATAATAAAGGTCTTTGAGATACCTGGGCCGTATCCACAAAGCGTCTTTAGAGTAGGATCGTAATGAATAAGATTATGACCTCCTATACTGTGACGCTCTGTGAATACAGGCCAAGACAGCAACAGGTAGCAGTGCATTCCGATATTATTCACACCATTTGACTGTTTCCACATTTTTGTTACATTACAGCCTTATTCTAAAAAAGGATTCAATTGTTTTTTTCCCTCCACATCAATCTACACACAATACCCCATAATGACAAAGCAAAAACAGTTGATTTTACATTTTTGCAACAAAAAAATAAATAAATGAAATAAGCCATTTACATCAGTATTCAGACCCTTTACTCAGGACTTTGTTGAAGCACCTTTGGCAGCGATTACAGCCTCGAGTCTTCTTGGGTATGACGCTACAAGCTTGGCACACCTGTATTTCGGGAGTTTCTCCGATTCTTCTCTGCAGATCCTCTCAAGCTCTGTCGGGTTCGATGGGGAGTGTCGCTGCACAGCTATTTTCAGGTCTCCAGAGATGTTCAAGTCTGGGCTCTGACTGGGCCACTCAAGGACATTCAGAGACTTGTCCCAAAGCTACTCCTGCGTTGTCTTGGCTGTGTGCTTAAGGTTGTTGTCCTGTTGGAATGTGAACCTTCACCACAGTCTGAGGTCGTGAGCGCTCTGGAGCAGGTTTTCATCAAGGATCTCTGTACTTTGCTCCGTTCATCTCTCCCTCAAGGTTGTCTCGACTCCCAGTCCCTGCCGCTGAAAAACATCCTCACAGCATGATGCTGCCACCACCATGTTTCACCGTAGGTATGGTGCCAGGTTTCCTCCAGACGTGACGCTTGGCATTCAGGCTAAAGGGTTCAATCTTGATTTCATCAGACCAGAGAATCTTGTTTCTCATGGTTTGAGAGTCCCTTAGGTGCCTTTTTAACAAACTCCAGTTATTGTGATGTCATTATGGGCTATTGTGATGTCATTATGGGCTATTGTGATGTCATTATGGGCTATTGTGATGTCATTATGGGCTATTGTGAAAGCCTCTTTAAGATGATTGCAATCTTTCTGCAAAAATGACTAGCATATAAAAATAAATATTACCTACTCAGGATATCTAGCCTATAACTTGGACATATTCTATTCATTGACCTTAGGGAGCGGTCGAAATTGACACAATTGTTACCTGGAGGAAAATGGGGAAGGGTCATGCTTTTTCAATTTCAGTCAAGGGGAGGTTTTAGTATATATTTTTTGTATTCAGTTAAGGGGATGGTCATGTATATTTGTAAACGATTAAATGCCATTACGCCTGGTGTTTGAGAATTAGTTGCTTATTATATATGCCCCAATGCTGCCCCTCATCCCTGATTCTTTGTTGGGCATGCAATATCAAGTGTGCCTAGTGTGGTCTCAATCATATGATTCATCGCCTGTACTATAGGCTATACCAATGTCCTGTTCAGATTGAGAGGGAGATGAGAGGAACGGAGATACTGCTATACTTAATAAAGCATATAGATGTTACTGAAGTTATCAGTTTATCAGTTATTGACAATAAGTCATATTCAAATCATTTCCATAACTTAACATCACTATAAAGTGGTTGTCACGCCCTGGTCTAAGTATTTTGTGTTTTTCTTCATGTATTGGGTCAGGCCAGCGTGTGGCATGGGGTTTTTGTATTGTGGTGTGTTTTGTCTTGGGGTTTTGATGTGTATGTATTGGGATTGTAGCTAGTGGGGTTTTCTAGCAAAGTCTATGGCTGTCTGGAGTGGTTCTCAATCAGAGGCAGGTGTTTATCGTTGTCTCTGATTGGGAACCATATTTAGGCAGCCATATTCTTTGAGTTTGTCGTGGGTGATTGTCCTTAGTGTCCTTGTTCCTATCTTTGTTAGTTTTCACAAGTATAGGCTGTTTTGGTTTTTGTTTCGTTATTGAAATTCTTTGTTTTGCAGTGTTTGTGTTACTTCGTGTTTACGTTATTCATTAAACATGGATCGCAATCTACACGCTGCATTTTGGTCCGACTCTCCTTCACAACTAGAAAGCCGTAACAGAATCACCCACCACAAACGTACCAAGCAGCGTGTCAACAGGCAGGAGCCGCAGGAGAAGCAACAAAGGCAGCAACAGCGGCGCAATGAGGATTGGACATGGGACGATATATTGGATGGCAAGGGTTGCTACACATGGGAGGAGATCCTGGCGGGAAGGGATCGCCTGCCATGGGAACAGGTGGAAGCACTTAGGAGAGCAGAGGCAGCCGGAGAGAGGAGGTTGGCAAGGAAGCCCGGGAGTCAGCCCCAAAAATTTATTGGGGGGGGGTCACAGGGAGTATGGCTACGCCAGGTAGGAGACCTGCGCAAACTCCCTGTGCTTACCGGGGGGCTAGAGAGACCGGGCAGGCACCGTGTTATGCAGTGGTGCGCATGGTGTCCCCAGTGCGGGTGCATAGCCCGGTGCGGTATATTCCAGCTCCTCGTATCGGCCGGGCTAGAGTGGGCATCGAGCCAGGTAAGGTTGGGCAGGCTCGGTGCTCAAGAGCTCCAGTGCGCCTGCACGGTCCGGTCTATCCAGTACCACCTCCACACCCCAGCCCTCCGGTAGCAGCTCCCCACACGAGGCTTCCTGTGCGTGTCCTCGGTCCAGTACCACCAGTACCAGCACCACGCATCAGGCCTACAGTGCGCCTCGCCTCTCCTGCGCTGTCGGAGCCTTTCTCCTCTCCTGCGCTGCCGGAGTCTCCCGCCTGTTCAGCGCTGCCAGAGCCTTCCTCCTCTACAGCGCTGCTGGAGTCTCCTGCCTGTTCAGCGTAGCCAGAGCTGCCAGCCTGCATGGAGCAGCCAGAGCTGCCAGCCTGCATGGAGCAGCCAGAGCTGCCAGCCTGCATGGAGCAGCCAGAACTGCCAGCCTACATGGAGCTGCCAGTCTGCACGGAGCTGTCAGTCTGCAAGGAGCTGTCAGTCTGCAATGAGCTGTCAGTCTGCAAGGAGCTGCCAGTCTGTAAGGAGCTGCCAGTCTGTAAGGAGCTGCCAGTCTGCAAGGAGCTGCCAGTCTGCACAGAGCCGCCAGAGCTGTCAGTCTGTAAGAAGCCGCCAGAGCTGTCAGCCTACATGGAGCAGCCAGAGCCGCCAGTCAGCATGGAGCAGCCAGAGCCGCCAGTCAGCATGGAGCAGCCAGATCTTTCAGTCTGCCAGGATCCGCCAGTCAGCCAGACTCTTCCAGATCTGCCAGTCAACCAGACTCTTCCAGATCTGCCAGTCAACCAGACTCTTCCAGATCTGCCAGTCAACCAGACTCTTCCAGATCTGCCAGTCAACCAGACTCTTTCAGATCTGCCAGTCAACCAGACTCTTCCAGATCTGCCAGTCAACCAGACTCTTTCAGATCTGCCAGTCAACCAGACTCTTTCAGATCTGCCAGTCAACCAGACTCTTCCAGATCTGCCAGTCAACCAGACTCTTCCAGATCTGCCAGTCAACCAGACTCTTCCAGATCTGCCAGTCAACCAGACTCTGCCAGTCGGCCAGGATCTGCCAGTCGGCCAGGATCTGCCAGTCGGCCAGGATCCGCCAGTCGGCCAGGATCCGCCAGTCGGCCAGGATCCGCCAGTCGGCCAGGATCCGCCAGTCGGCCAGGATCTGCTGAAACCACCAGCCAGCCAGGATCTGGTAGATCTACCTACCTGCCTGAGATTCCTCTCACTCCCGAGCTTCCTCTCACTCCCGAGCTTCCTCTCACTCCCGAGCTTCCTCTCACTCCCGAGCTTCCTCTCACTCCCGAGCTTCCTCTCACTCCCGAGCTTCCTCTCACTCCCGAGCTTTCTCTCACTCCCGAGCTTCCCCTCAGTCCCGAGCTGTCCATCAATCCCGATCTGCTCCTCAGTCCAGTGGGGTTCTGGGTGAGGACTACTAGGCCATGGTCGGCGGCGAGGGTGGACTATCCAGGGACGCGAGGAGAGGGGACTAAGACATTGACTGAGTGGGTTCCACGTCCCGCGCCGGAGCCGCATGGGGTTTTTGTATTGTGGTGTGTTTTGTCTTGGGGTTTTCAAGTATAGGCTGTTTCGGTTTTCGTTTCGTTATTTACATTCTTTGTTTTGTAGTGTTTGTTACTTCGTGTTTACATTATTCATTAAACATGGATCGCAATCTACACGCTGCATTTTGGTCCGACTCTCCTTCACAACTAGAAAGCCGTAACAGTGGTAGTCGCCGAGACGGGGGGCGTATGGCTGCTGAAAGTCAGCAAATTCGAGAAGGCCTAATTAATTAATTAAACAGTCTTCAATTTTAATTTTACTTTAGGCTACTAACAACAAGAGGGCTTTGTGTTGGTTCTTACTTCTTCCTGTTCAAGAAATAAGAGGTAGGCCTTCCTGTTTGACAAAACCAACCGCAGGCCAAATTCGGCATGCTGGCCGACAGTTGGGAACCCTGCAATAAATAATGATTTAATTTGAGAAACAATTGTTGCTGCATTCAAATAAGAACGTACTGTACCTATAGTACGCTAATGCTAAAAATACTTTTAAAGTATTTTTCTAATGAACCATACATCAGATTGACTCCAGATTGGGTATAGAGACTCAATGAAATGTCCTTGAGGAAGACAACCAACCTACAGCACTAGACTAAACTTCACTTGCGGTATTGAGAGATAAACATCTTAATGCTTTCACTGATTGCACATTAAGATAATTCCTATGTGATTGACTGCTCGCTTTGTCATCCAACTCTGTCCTTTCTGTCATTCTGTGAACCCCAATCTGTTATCCTGTGAACCCCATTCTGTCATCCTGTAAACTGCATATCTAAGGCTCTGGTCTGTGAGGGTAAACTGCATATCTAAGGCTCTGGTCTGTGAGGGTAAACTGCATATCTAAGGCTCTGGTCTGTGAGGGTAACTGCATATCTAAGGCTCTGGTCTGTGAGGGTAACTGCATATCTAAGGCTCTGGTCTGTACTAGGGGTGAGGGTAAACTGCATATCTAAGGCTCTGGTCTGTGAGGGTAAACTGCATATCTAAGGCTCTGGTCTGTGAGGGTAACTGCATATCTAAGGCTCTGGTCTGTGAGGGTAACTGCATATCTAAGGCTCTGGTCTGTACTAGGGGTGAGGGTAAACTGCATATCTAAGGCTCTGGTCTGTGAGGGTAAACTGCATATCTAAGGCTCTGGTCTGTGAGGGTAAACTGCATATCTAAGGCTCTGGTCTGTGAGGGTAAACTGCATATCTAAGGCTCTGGTCTGTACTAGGGGTGAGGGTAAACTGCATATCTAAGGCTCTGGTCTGTGAGGGTAAACTGCATATCTAAGGCTCTGGTCTGTGAGGGTAAACTGCATATCTAAGGCTCTGGTCTGTGAGGGTAAACTGCATATCTAAGGCTCTGGTCTGTGAGGGTAAACTGCATATCTAAGGCTCTGGTCTGTGAGGGTAAACTGCATATCTCAGGCTCTGGTCTGTACTAGGGGTGAGGGTAAACTGCATATCTCAGGCTCTGGTCTGTACTAGGTGTGAGGGTAAACTGCATATCTAAGTCTGGTCTGTGAGGGTAAACTGCATATCTAAGGCTCTGGTCTGTGAGGGTAAACTGCATATCTAAGGCTCTGGTCTGTGAGGGTAAACTGCATATCTAAGGCTCTGGTCTGTGAGGGTAAACTGCATATCTAAGGCTCTGGTCTGTGAGGCTAAACTGCATATCTAAGGCTCTGGTCTGTGAGGGTAAACTGCATATCTAAGGCTCTGGTCTGTGAGGCTAAACTGCATATCTCAGGCTCTGGTCTGTACTAGGGGTGAGGGTAAACTGCATATCTCAGGCTCTGGTCTGTACTAGGGGTGAGGGTAAACTGCATATCTCAGGCTCTGGTCTGTACTAGGTGTGAGGGTAAACTGCATATCTCAGGCTCTGGTCTGTACTAGGGGTGAGGGTAAACTGCATATCTCAGGCTCTGGTCTGTACTAGGTGTGAGGGTAAACTGCATATCTAAGGCTCTGTTCTGTCCAGGGAGTGAGGGTAAACTGCATATCTAAGGCTCTGGTCTGTGAGGGTAAACAGTATTCATGTTCTCTGCTATCCACTTGATGTTTGGGGTATAGGGGAGGGTCACTTTTTCTTTTAAAAGCATTCAGGGAGTGTCGGGTAAAAATATATTTTACTGAAAGGGAATGCCATCCATTTTAATTTCAGAGAGTCAATATTTCCTCCAGGTATCCCTCATTAAAAATAACGTAGCCTAACTTATTGAAAGCTCTACATAGAAACATTATTATCATTTTACTCTGACAATAAATACAGTATCTTTCGTGGTAGATGTTGCACCATGTACATATTACTGTCTAGCAAGCATAGTAGTTCAGGACATGTCAAATGTATTTGAGTTCACATCCTTTAGCTTCATTCTGACCATGTTGGCGTGCACTACTCTTTTACGCGTACGCTATCGTATATCGTTTGTTTACTATTTATTTGCGTGTCAATAATAAACATTTCGAGAGATGATATGAACCCTGTAATTCGCTAGAAATAGCCACACTGTCACGCCCTGACCTTAGATTCTGAGAGAGGGGAGTACATCCTGTTGTTTTCCTGGAGGACAGAGTGAGGACATAGTGAGTGAATGAATTACTAGTCTTTATGTGGGTGTCACGCCCTGACCTTAGTTATCTATGTTTTCTGTATTATTTGGTCAGGTCAGGGTGTGACGAGGGTGGGTATGTGTGTTTGTATTGCCTTGTCTAGGGTTTTTTGTGTATCTATGGGGTTTTGGTATTGTCTAGGTAAATGTAGGTCTATGGTGGCCTGAATTGGTTCCCAATCAGAGACAGCTGTTTATCGTTGTCTCTGATTGGGGATCCTATTTAGGTTGCCATTTTCCATGTTGGTTTTGGTGGGTTATTGTCTATGTGTAGTTGCCTGTCAGCACTCGTGTTATATAGCTTCACGTTCGTTTTGTTAGTTTGTTTAAGTGTTCTTCGTTTATTAAAAGAAGAATGTATTCATATCACGCTGCGCTTTGGTCTCCTCGTTACGACGAATGTGACACACACCAACATCATTTTGCCAAAGCATAATCTATTCACCCTCGCCTGTTATCCCCAGAGGAAAAAAGGACAACTTTAAAGAAAATATATTTTTTTTCCCCCCCAGATGGGTGTCAGGGGACACCGTGCGTCAACACATGGTGACGGGACGAACACAATGCAACAAACTAGACAACAACAACACTTCCTCACATTAAGGTTTACACAACTATTGATTTGGCAGAGGATACACTATTATTTATAGTCAAGAAGTCAAATAATTGATATGGTACTTAATGATGTCTTTCTGTATTTCTTACTGACAAACATAGAAATAAATATTCCCCTACACAATAAGAACAGCACCATGATAAGCAAATCTGAAAATATAGATTTTTTTCTCTATTAGGCTACAATCAGCCTGATTCTAGGCTTTTAGTAGCTAAAACAGACATACTGTGTCGAAGCACTGTGAAACAGTCATGGAAGCTCACACAGGTAGAATACATTGGTGTTTTCAGGAATATTTTATAAAACTCATCATCATTAATAATCTCTTACATTTCCAGCTGAGACATTCCTCCGTTATACCACGTCTAAGAACATTCGTATAACAGGTCTGACGTGTCTAGACCATTCGTATAACAGTTATGACGTGTCTAGACCATTCGTATAACAGTTAGGACGTGTCTAGACCATTCGTATAACAGTTAGGACGTGTCTAGACCATTCGTATAACAGTTATGACGTGTCTAGACCATTCGTATAACAGTTAGGACGTGTCTAGACCATTCGTATAACAGTTATGACGTGTCTAGACCATTCGTATAACAGTTATGACGTGTCTAGACCATTCGTATAACAGTTATGACGTGTCTAGACCATTCGTATAACAGTTATGACGTGTCTAGACCATTCGTATAACAGTTAGGACATGTCTAGACCATTCGTATAACAGTTAGGACGTGTCTAGACCATTCGTATAACAGTTAGGACATGTCTAGACCATTCGTATAACAGTTAGGACATGTCTAGACCATTCGTATAACAGTTAGGACGTGTCTAGACCATTCGTATAACAGTTAGGACGTGTCTAGACCATTCGTATAACAGTTATGACGTGTCTAGACCATTCGTATAACAGTTATGACGTGTCTAGACCATTCGTATAACAGTTAGGACGTGTCTAGACCATTCGTATAACAGTTAGGACGTGTCTAGACCATTCGTATAACAGTTAGGACGTGTCTAGACCATTCGTATAACAGTTATGACGTGTCTAGACCATTCGTATAACAGTTATGACGTGTCTAGACCATTCGTATAACAGTTATGACGTGTCATTCTGCTTCTCTTCATGTTCACGTTGTACAAAACCAAAAAGGTCCGACATTTAAAACAATTTATTCGTATAAAAAAATATAAATTAGTTGAAATGTTTAACTCTAAGAAAAATAACAGTCATAATAACAATAGCAATAATAATATAATAACATTGATAATAATGTTGATTAAAAAAAAAGAGAAACTGAACAGAAATAGTGTGTATCCCAAATGGCACCCTATTCCCTACATAGTGCCCTACATTTGACCAGAGCCCTATGGCACCCTATTCCCTACATAGTGCCCTACATTTGACCAGAGCCCTATGGCACCCTATTCCCTACATAGTGCCCTACATTTGACCAGAGCCCTATGGGATAGGGTGTCATTTGGGACACAGGCGAGGGTAGATGATGGTGCTGGGAAGCAAGGAGTCACAGTGCAGTGTAGTGAGGCTTCACCGACTTACAAAAAATGGGAGGGAGTGAGGGAGTGAGGGAGGCAGTGAGGGAGGGAGTGTGGAAGGGAGTGAGTGTGGGAGGGAGTGTGTGAGTGAGGGAGGGAGTGAGGGAGGGAGGGAGGGAGTGTCGGAGGGAGTGAGGGAGGGAGTGTGTGAGGGAGTGTGTGAGGGAGTGTGTGAGGGAGGGAGTGAGGGAGGGAGTGAGGGAGAGAGGGAGTGTGGGAGAGAGGGAGTGTGGAGCGAGGGAGGGAGGGAGTGAGGGAGTGTGGGGTGGGGGGCAGTCAAAAGCTCAAAACACACTTTTTCATGCACGCATGCTCACACACACACATGCTCATACACACACACACACATGCTCACACACACACATGCTCATACACACACATGCTCACACACACACACGCTCACACACACACACACACACACACACACACACACACACACACACACACATGCTCACACACAGACACGCACACACACAGACACGTGTACACAGAGTCAGAAAGTGCACAACCGCCGTTGTGAGTTAGCACCATATAAAGCATACAGCGGATTTGTTCCTAATTTAATTCTAGCATGTATGCATTATCATCATTTATACACGTATCACTGCATAAATGTAAAGTCAGCATTATCATCATTTATACACGTATCACTGCATAAATGTAAAGTCAGCATTATCATCATTTATACACGTATCACTGCATAAATGTAAAGGTCAGCATTATCATCATTTATACACGTATCACTGTATAAATGTAAAGTCAGCATTATCATCATTTATACACGTATCACTGCATAAATGTAAAGTCAACATTATCATCATTTATACACGTATCACTGCATAAATGTAAAGTCAGCATTATCATAATTTATACACGTATCACTGCATAAATGTAAAGTCAGCATTATCATCATTTATACACGTATCACTGCATAAATGTAAAGGCAGCATTATCATCATTTATACACGTATCACTGCATAAATGTAAAGTCAGCATTATCATCATTTATACACGTATCACTGCATAAATGTAAAGTCAGCATTATCAGCATTATCATCATTTATACAGGTATCACTGCATAAATGTAAAGTCAGCATTATCATCATTTATACAGGTATCACTGTGTAAAATCATTATCATTATACACATATCACTGTGTAAATGTAAAATCAGATAAATAACAGGCCTGGGGTCAATTCCAAATGCAATTGCAGTCAATTCAGAATGTAAACCAAATTCCAATTCCCAAATGTGTCTAATTGAATAGCATTGAAGACAATTGGACAATTGGAATTGACATTTCAGTTTGCTTCTTAAATGGACTGGAATGCAAATGGACTTGACCCCAACTCTGACAAATCAGTAGGAGTTCAGTTTAGGTCTATTGGTGTGGATCTTCTTGGTTGTAAGGTACTGGAAGCAGTTCTGAAAGGTAACGCAGCTAGCCTGGTTCCAGATCAGTTTTTGTTGTGTTTTTTGTTGTTGCTCTTATCAACTCCACAACTCATTGTCACATGACAACGAGTGACCAGGAGTTAGAATGATAGCACACAAAAAAAAAAGACTGCCACAGACTGGCACTCAGGCTATAAACGCAGCAGGTTTCTGTAGTTGATGGGTGTCTTACCCCTATTGCACATAGCCTGGTCCCAGATCGGTTTGTGCTGGTGTGACAATGGGAGAAAGAACTATTGGAGTAGGTAAGACAGCATAGCCGGTGAACAGATCTGGGATCAGGATATATAGACCACCTGGAATCATCGTAATAACATTCATTACAATGTACATTCAGTCACAGCTTTGGGTCAACAGTAGTACTAGTCTTTCCATAAGTGCGTTAGCAGGTATTTCATTGTTTCTGGAAGATGTTCATATAGGAGGAACAGAACAGTGGCAACTGACTGTACACATAGTACTGATCCCCGACTTGTTTTCCTTCTTGGATTACCTGACATTTAGGGGCCTCCCTTCGACTGCCCTCATCTCAGCTCAACAGTCAAATTGCCCTCATCTCAGCTCAACAGAGTCAAATTGCCCTCACCTCAGCTCAACAGTCAAATTGCCCTCATCTCAGCTCAACAGAGTCAAATTGCCCTCACCTCAGCTCAACAGTCAAATTGCCCTCACCTCAGCTCAACAGTCAAATTGCCCTCACCTCAGCTCAACAGTCAAATTGCCCTCATCTCAGCTCAACAGTCAAATTGCCCTCACCTCAGCTCAACAGTCAAATTGCCCTCACCTCAGCTCAACAGTCAAATTGCCCTCACCTCAGCTCAACAGTCAAATTGCCCTCACCTCAGCTCAACAGTCAAATTGCCCTCATCTCAGCTCAACAGTCAAATTGCCCTCACCTCAGCTCAACAGTCAAATTGCCCTCACCTCAGCTCAACAGTCAAATTGCCCTCACCTCAGCTCAACAGTCAAATTGCCCTCATCTCAGCTCAACAGTCAAATTGCCCTCACCTCAGCTCAACAGTCAAATTGCCCTCACCTCAGCTCAACAGTCAAATTGCCCTCACCTCAGCTCAACAGTCAAATTGCCCTCACCTCAGCTCAACAGTCAAATTGCCCTCACCTCAGCTCAACAGTCAAATTGCCCTCATCTCAGCTCAACAGTCAAATTGCCCTCACCTCAGCTCAACAGTCAAATTGCCCTCACCTCAGCTCAACAGTCAAATTGCCCTCACCTCAGCTCAACAGTCAAATTGCCCTCACCTCAGCTCAACAGTCAAATTGCCCTCACCTCAGCTCAACAGTCAAATTGCCCTCATCTCAGCTCAACAGAGTCAAATTGCCCTCACCTCAGCTCAACAGTCAAATTGCCCTCATCTCAGCTCAACAGAGTCAAATTGCCCTCACCTCAGCTCAACAGTCAAATTGCCCTCACCTCAGCTCAACAGTCAAATTGCCCTCACCTCAGCTCAACAGTCAAATTGCCCTCACCTCAGCTCAACAGTCAAATTGCCCTCACCTCAGCTCAACAGTCAAATTGCCCTCATCTCAGCTCAACAGTCAAATTGCCCTCACCTCAGCTCAACAGTCAAATTGCCCTCACCTCAGCTCAACAGTCAAATTGCCCTCACCTCAGCTCAACAGAGTCAAATTGCCCTCACCTCAGCTCAACAGAGTCAAATTGCCCTCACTACACATGACACTACACATGACACTACACATGACACTACACATGACACTACACATGACACAACACATGACACTACACATGACACTACACATGACACTACACATGACACTACACATGACACTACACATGACAACATTTGAGCACGTGTTACCATGACACTACACATGACACAACACATGACAACATTTGAGCACGTGTTACCATGACACTACACATGACACAACACATGACAACATTTGAGCACGTGTTACCATGACACTACACATGACACAACACATGACAACATTTGAGCACGTGTTACCATGACACTACACATGACACAACACATGACAACATTTGAGCACGTGTTACCATGACACTACACATGACACAACACATGACAACATTTGAGCACGTGTTACCATGACACTACACATGACACAACACATGACAACATTTGAACACGTGTTACCATGACACTACACATGACACAACACATGACAACATTTGAGCACGTGTTACCATGACACTACACATGACACAACACATGACAACATTTGAGCACGTGTTACCATGACACTACACATGACAACATTTGAACACGTGTTACCATGACACTACACATGACAACATTTGAGCACGTCAAAACGCAGGTGTCAACATTTGAACACGTCAAAACGCAGGTGTCAACATTTGAGCACGTCAAAACGCAGGTGTCAACATTTGAGCACGTCAAAACGCAGGTGTCAACATTTGAGCACGTCAAAACGCAGGTGTCAACATTTGAGCACGTCAAAACGCAGGTGTCAACATTTGAGCACGTCAAAACGCAGGTGTCAACATTTGAGCACGTCAAAACGCAGGTGTCAACATTTGAGCACGTCAAAACGCAGGTGTCAACATTTGAGCACGTCAAAACGCAGGTGTCAACATTTGAGCACGTCAAAACGCAGGTGTCAACATTTGAACACGTCAAAACGCAGGTGTCAACATTTGAGCACGTCAAAACGCAGGTGTCATGTGGTTTAGAATATTTTACTGTGAAAGGCATCATTTAAGTTATTTGAGTTTAAAGGTCCTCTCACGACTAACTCCCAGGAAGTTTTAAAAGACAGGCTGAGCGGGTGGGGAGCTCGTCTTGACTGACAGCTCAACGTAAAGCCACTTGGACGCAGTGACCAGTGTTGCAGTCAAATCCTCTCAAACCACCCACCCCCCCCACTTTTTAGGCTAAATGTTTAATTATATTTGCTGACACAGTAGAGTAGCTGCCTAGCTATATAAACCACGCCCCTTTGCAAACACGCCTTCTCCGACGTTGGTTACAAGGCTCGACTTATTTAAATGAGGTAAGAGAATATCATGTTACCATTGGTGTATTCAAATGAGAGTTAAGGTGATGTCACCTTGTCCTCTTAATAATGAATCCAAGTGTTTGACTTGGGGGAAAACAGTAACTTCATGATCAAACTTTATCAATGTAGAAGAAACAGTCAGTTTTTCATACTTTGATCTGGTTTCCTTCAAATATCATCACATTTCATGAGAAACATCATTTTAACTGTTCATGACCTTTTAACAGTCATGGTCCAGTCGTGGTTGGTGGATTAGGTGACTGGTGGATCAGGTGACTGGTGGATCAGGATTAACAGTCATGGTCCAGTCGTGGTTGGTGGATCAGGTGACTGGTGGATCAGGATTATCATGATCCACTCCAGGTTTTTGTCTATTTCCCGGTTTGTTCCAGGGATGTCCCCAAGGACGGTTTTAGGACGTTTTTAGAGGTTTCTGTCTAGTTGAGGTGAAAATAAGGTAAATCTACAACTAGTTACTGTATTTTTACAGCTAAATTCATTACTTGGGACTGAACCTCATTAAGGATTTAAACTTAAAATCTCTTGGTTGCTAGCTACCTAAAGTTTCTGCTGTGGCACCTGGTTTGTGGACATAATGGAGATCGGCAAGAATCCATTTCTGCACATTGCCTAAAGTTGCCATAAAAATAAAGTAAACTACCAGGCAACAGTTTAGACACACCTACTCGTTAAAGGGTTTACTTTATTTCTACATGGTAGAATAATAGTGAAGACATCAAAACTATGAAATAACACATATGGAATCATGTAGTAACCAAAAAAAAGGTTAAACAAATCAACATATATTTTATATTTGAGATTCTTCAAAGTAGCCACCCTTTGGCCTTGATGACAGCTTTGCACACTCTTGGCATTCTCTCAACCAGCTTCATGAGGTAGTCACCTGGAATGCATTTCAATTAACAAGTGTGCCTTGTTAAAAGTGAATGTATGGAATTTCATTCCTTCTTAATGCATTTGAGCCAATCAGTAGTGATGTTACAAAAGGTAGGGGTGGTATACAGAAGATAGCCCTATTTGGTAAAAGACCGAGTCCATATTATGGCAAGAACAGCTCAAATAAGCAAAGAGAAACGACAGTCCATCATTACTTTAAAACATAAAGGTCAGTCAATATGGAACATTTCAAGAACTTTGAAAGTTTCTTCAAGTGCAGTCGCAAAAACCATCAAGCCCTATGATAAAACTGGCTCTCATGAGAACCGCCAAAAGGAAAGGAAGACCCAGAGTTACCTCTGCTGCAGAGGATAAGATCATTAGAGTTAACTGCACCTCAGTTTGCTGCCCAAATAAATGCTTCACCGAGTTCAAGAAACAGACACATCTCAACATCAACTGTTCAGAGGAGACCCGGTGAATCAGGCCTTCTAGGTTGAATTGCTGCAAGGAAACCACTACTAAAGGACACCAATAACAATAAGAGATTTTCTTGGGCCAAGATACACGAGCAATTGGACTGGTGGAAGTCCAAATTTGAGACGCGGAGTAGGTGAATGGATTATCTTCGCATGTGTGGTTCCCACCGTGAAGCATGGAGGAGGTGGTGTGATGGTGTGGGGGTGCTTTGCTGGTTACACTGATTTATTTAGAATTCAAGGCATACTTAACCAGCATGGCTCCCACAGCATTCTGCAGCAATACACCATCCCATCTGTTTAGTGCTTAGTGGGACTATCATTTGTTCTTTTAACAGGACAATGACCCAACACATCTCCAAGAAAGAGAGTGATGGAGTGCTGCATCAGATGACCTGGCCTCCACAATCACCAGACCTCAACCTAATTGAGATGGTTTGGAATGAGATGGACTGCAGATTGAAGGAAAAGCAGCCAACAAGCGCTCAGCATATGTGGGAACTCCTTCAAGACTGTTGGAAAAGCATTCCTCATGAAGCTGGTTGAGAGAATGCCAACAATGTGCAAAGCTGTCATCAAGGCAAAGGGTGGCTACTTTGAAGAATCTCAAATATAAAATATATTTTGATTTGTTTAACACTTTTTTTGGTTACTACATGATTCCATATGTGTTATTTCATAGTTTTGATGTCTTCACTATTATTCTACCATGTAGTAAATAGTAAAAATAAAGAAAAACCCTGGAATGAGTAGGTGTGTCCAAACATTTGACGGGTACTGTATATAACTTGAAGGTGGCATTTCTATAAAATGACAGTATGCTGCTGTCATTCTGATTCAATTACTGTAAAATCTTCCGCTGTGACAACAATTGGGAGCTAAACCTAAAATGGGAGCTAAAACACCAGATTTATGAGCGTGAAAGTGATATGGCCATAGACAAATTGGCATTTCTGCACTGCTAAAAGCTGCCCAGAATCAAGTAAATCATTGTCCAATTAAGGACACTTGATGTAGAGTATAAGAGCATGCGTTGCCATACCTCCATAATCATTTTGTTATCGCACCTCCCTCGAAGGTCATGAGAATTTTGTTTTGCAAAAACAGTTTAAATAGGTTGCTGGCTCCCAGCGGCAAGATTTTGATTGGATGATACTCTTCAAGAACCCTCAACCCCACACTCCCGTAGAAGGGGTGCTGTGTTTCATGTGCGTCACTGTTTTCCGCCAGGGTAGTTGTTGCCTATGCTGGTTTCAAGTGCTCGTTTTCAATTTATCAAGTGTGGTCGACAGTCTGCAATTTTTATGTAATACAATTTAAAGTGGATTACGCTGGTGAAGTCAAACGTCATGTTTTAAATCTGGTGACAAACATACTTTTCTTCATTTGTCCGCATGGCTGCTGGCTGCACTTTGCTACCACCAAAAATATTCTGAATATTACACATTATTTTGTTTTTGTAAGGACCCCAAAAAATCGAGGCAGTTATTATTAGCCAGCTAGCTTGCTGGCTACAGTGGGCCACTTTGTAGGCAAACTGAGCTGCTAGCTAGCTAGATAACTCTAGTAGTGATGGTAGCAGTGGTGGTGGTGGTGGTAGTGATTGTGGTGGTAGTAGTGATGGTGGTAGTAGTGATGGTGGTGGTAGTAGGGATGGTGGTGGTGGTGGTAGTAGTGATGGTGGTGGTGATGGTAGTAGTGATGGTAGTGATGGTAGTGGTGATGGTAGTGGTGGTGGTGGTAGTAGTGATGGTGGTGGTGGTGGTAGTAGTGGTGGTGGTAGTAGTGATAGTGGTGGTGGTGGTGGTAGTAGTGGTGGTGGTAGTGATGGTGGTGGTGGTAGTAGTGATTGTGGTGGTGATGGTAGTAGTGATGGTGGTGATGGTAGTGGTGGTGGTAGTAGTGATGGTGGTGGTAGTAGTGATGGTGGTAGTGGTGGTAGTAGTGATGGTGGTGGTAGTAGTGATGGTGGTGGTGGTGGTAGTAGTGATGGTGGTGGTAGTAGTGATGGTGGTGGTGGTAGTAGTGATGGTGGTGATGGAAGTAGTGATGGTGGTGATGGAAGTAGTGATGGTGGTGATGGTGATGGTAGTAGTGATGGTGGGAGTGATGGTGGTAGTGGTGATAGTAGTAGTATTGATGGTAGTAGTGATGGTGGTGGTGGTGGTAGTAGTGATGTTGGTAGTGATGGTGGTATCAGTGATGTGGTAGTGATGGTGGTGGTGGTAATGGTGGTGGTAGTAGTGGCGGTAGTAGTGGTGGTAGTAGTAATGTTGGTAGTGATGATGATGGTAGTGATGGCGGTAGTAGTGATGGTAGTAGTATTGATGGTGGTAGTGATGGTGGTAGTAGTGGTGGTGGTGATGGTAGTAGTAGTGAAGGTAGTAGTGATTGTGGTGGTGGTGATGGTGGTAGTAGTGATGGTGGTGATGGTGATGGTAGTAGTGATAGTGGTGATGGTAGTAGTGATGGGGTAGTGATGGTGGTACTAGTAGTGGTGGTGGTGGTGGTGGTAGTGATGTTGGTAGTGATGGTAGTAGTAGTAATGGTAGTAGTGATGGTGGTAGTGATGATGATGGTAGTGATGGCGGTAGTAGTGATGGTAGTAGTATTGATGGTAGTAGTGATGGTAGTAATGATGGTGATGGTGGTAGTAATGTTGGTAGTGATGTGGTAGTGAGGTTGGTAGTGATGGTAGTAGTGATGATGGAGGTTGTGATGGTGGTAGTGAAGGTGGTGGTAGTGATGGTGGTGATGGTGGTAGTAGTGATGGTGGTAATGGTAGTAGTGATGGTGGTGGTGGTAGTAGTGATGGTGATGGTAGTTAGCGATGGTGGTGATGGTGGTAGTAGTGATGGTGGTGGTAGTGATGGTGGTGATGGTAGTAGTGATGGTGGTGGTGGTGATGGCAGTGATGGTGGTGGTAGTAATGGTGGTGGTGATGGTAGTAGTGATGGTATTGATGGTAGTAGTGATGGTGGTAGTGATGGTGGTAGTGGTAGTGATGGTGGTAGTGATGGTGGTGGTGGTAGTGGTGGTGGTAGTGATGATGGTAGTAGTGATGGTGTTAGTGGTGGTGGTAGTGATGGTGGTAGTGATGGTGGTGGTAGTGGTGGTGGTAGTGATGGTGGTAGTGATGGTAGTAGTGATGGTGGTGGTGGTAGTGGTGGTGGTAGTGATGGTGGTGGTGGTAGTGGTGGTGGTAGTGATGGTGGTAGTGATGGTAGTAGTGATGGTGGTGGTGGTAGTGGTGGTGGTAGTGATGGTGGTAGTGATGGTGGTAGTGGTGGTGGTAGTGATGATGGTAGTAGTGATGGTGGTAGTGATGGTGGTAGTGGTGGTGGTAGTGATGATGGTAGTAGTGATGGTGGTAGTGGTGGTGGTAGTGATGGTAGTAGTGATGGTGGTGGTGGTAGTGGTGGTGGTAGTGATGATGGTAGTAATGGTGGTAGTACTGGTGGTGGTAGTGATGATGGTAGTGGTGGTGGTAGTAGAGATGATGGTAGTAGTGATGGTAGTGATGATGGTAGTGATGGTGGTAGTAGTGATGATGGTAGTACTGGTGGTGGTAGTGATGATCGTAGTGATGATGGTAGTGGTGGTGGTAGTAGTGATGATGGTAGTGGTGGTAGTAGTGATGATGGTAGTAGTGGTAGTAGTGATGATGGTAGTGGTGGTAGTAGTGATGATGGTAGTGGTGGTAGTAGTGATGATGGTAGTGGTGGTAGTAGTGATGATGGTAGTGGTGGTAGTAGTGATGATGGTAGTAGTGGTGGTAGTAGTGATGGTAGTAGTGGTGGTAGTAGTGATGATGGTAGTGGTGGTAGTAGTGATGATGGTAGTGGTGGTAGTAGTGATGATGGTAGTAGTGGTAGTAGTGATGATGGTAGTGGTGGTAGTAGTGATGATGGTAGTAGTGATGATGGTAGTAGTGATGATAGTGATGGTGGTGGTAAAGCACCTATTTAGCTTTAAATCATCCTCTCAATATTTAATGGTCAATTACCATGTGTGATCAAGTAGCCTACCAATTATGTTTTTAAAGGCGCAATCTGTAATTGATACATCCATTTTTGGACATTTAAAATATTGATATGCAGTGCATTCAGACATTATTCAGACCGTTATTCAGATTATTCTTGACTTTTTCCACATTTTGTTACGTTACAACATTATTCTAAAATTTTACTCATCAAAATTTTCACTCATCAATCTACACACAATTTCCCGCAATGACCCATTTTTTTTTGTTGCAAATTTAAATATATAAAAAAATGAAATATCACATTTACATAAGTATTCAGACCCTTTACTCAGTACTTTGTTGAAGCATCTTTGGCAGTGATTACAGCATCGAGTCTTCTTGGATATGATGCTACAAGCTTGGTACACCTGTATTTGGGGAGTTTCTCCCATTCTTCTCTGTAGATCCTCTCAAGCTCTGTCAGGTTGGATGGGGAGCGTTGCTGATCAGATCTCTCCAGAGATGTTCGATCAGGTTCTGGAGCAGGTTTTCATCAAGGATCTCTCTGTACTTTGCTCCGTTCATCTTTCCCTCGATCCTGACTAGTCTCCCAGTCCCTGTCCCTGCCGCTGAAAAACATCCCCACAACATGGATCTGCCGCCACCATGCTTTACTGTAGGGATGGTGCCAGGTTTCCTCCAGAAGTGACGCTTGGCATTCAGGCCAAAGAGTTCCATCTTGATTTCATCAGACCAAAGAATCTTGTTTCTCATGGTCTGAGAGTCTTTAGGTGCCTTTTGGCAAACTCCAAGTGGGCTATTATGTGCCTTTTACTGAGGAGTGGCTTCCGTCTGACCACACAACCATAAAGGCCTGATTGGTGGAGTGCTGCAGAGATGGTTGTCCTTCTGGAAGGTTCTCCCATCTCCACAGAGGAACTCTAGAGCTCTGTCAGAGTGACCATCGAGTTCTTGGTCACTTCCCTGACCAAGGCCCTTCTCCCCCGACTGCTCAGTTTGGCCGGGTGGCCAGCTCTAGGAAGAGTCTTGGTGGTTCCAACATTCTTCCATTTAAGAACGATGGAGGCCACTGTGTTCTTGGGGACCTTCAATGCTGCATAAATGTTTTGGTACCCTTCCCCAGATCTGTGCCTTGACACAATCATGTCCCTCATGGCTTGGTTTTTGCTCAGACATTCACTGTCAACTGTGGGACCTTATATAGACAGGTGCCTTTCCAAATCATGTAGAATCATATTGCGTTTACCACAGGTGGACTCCAATCACGTTGTAGAAACATCTCAAGGATGATCAATGGAAACAGGATACACTTGAGCTCAATGTTGAGTCTCATAGAAAAGGGTCTGAATACTTATGTAAATAAGGTATTTTTTAATTGAATTGTGTTTTTGCTTTGTCATTATGGGGATTGTGTGTAGATTGACAAGGAAAAATAAGTAATTTTATCAATTTTAGATTAAGTAGCAGAAGCAAGAGTAGCAGCAACAGTAACAGTAGCAGCAACAGTAGTAGTAGCAGTAACAGTAGTAACTGTAGTAGTAGTAGAAGTAGTAGTAACAGTAACAGTAACAGTAACTGTAGTAGTAGTAGTAGTAGTAGTAGCAGTAGCAGTAGTAGTAACTGTAGTAGTAGTAGCAGTAGCCGTAGTAGTAACTGTTGTAGCAGTAGTAGTAGTAGTAGTAGTAGTAGTAGTAGCAGTAGCAGTAATAGTAGTAGTAGTAGAAGCAGTAGCAGTAACTGTAGTAGTAGTAGCAGTAGCAGTAGTAGTAGTAGCAGTAGCAGTAGTAGTAGTAGTAGTAGTAGCAGTAGCAGTAATAGTAGTAGTAGTAGAAGCAGTAGCAGTAACTGTAGTAGTAGTAGCAGTAGCAGTAGTAGTAGTAGCAGTAGCAGTAGCAGTAGCAGTAGCAGTAACCGTAGTAGTAGCAGTAGCAGTAGTAGTAGCAGTAGCAGTAGTAGTAGCAGTAGCAGTAGTAGTAGCAGTAGCAGTAGTAGTAGTAGCATAGTAGTATAAATAAGGTGTCTGTTTTTTATTATAGATACATTTTCAAAAATGTTTTTTTTTAAGTTTTGGGTTTTCATTATAGGCTATTGTGTGTCGATTGCTGACGATTTGCTTTTATCTAATACATTTTAGAATAAGGCTGTAACGTAACAAAATGTGGAAAAAGTCAAGGGGTCTGAATACTTTCCGAAGCGACTGTATGTGCATTGATCCTTCACGAATATTACTTGTAAATGGCTCATGAGCTTAGTTCAACTGTAAGTACCCTTATCAGAACCCAACATTTTAGCTTATCTTACTGTATAGCCTCAAAACATGGCTAATACTATCCTTTTGATATCATGGGTGGTCAGTCCCTTGCATATATAGCTGTCTTTGCTTATATTGAGAGTGGTTTCATTTCTCCTGCCCCATCCCCCAGCTCTTCACAAAAACAGTTTTGAATTGCAAACAACTTTGCAAAAAAAAGTGAAAAAAAAGATTGCATCTTGACATTTTATCCAATGGGGTAAATCATATTAAATATTAAATCATATTAAATCATATGAATTTAATGTATCTCAACGGCTTTATGAATACAACAGGAAATAGTCAGGGAAATAACAAAGAACATCACTGTCGATCTCAGGTTATTGAGGTATATACTATTTTTCACAAAATATTTGTTTTCAAATTAGAAATGATACTTGTATGTGAATGGCATAATGGGTAAAGCAATGAAAAGAAAGATCGCACTCCTTATGTCGGCCATCTTGACAATGTTCTGGCTATCAATGGATATCTATAGATTTTTTATAAATATTGTATCAATGTGTCTGTTCTGCTCCTCCTGTGTGCTAAGAACTCTTGACTCAGGAGCTGTTCTAGTTGGTAAGATAGTGCAAACAGATCTGGGACCAGGCTACAAGGAAAGCCTAAAAACAGACTGATTGCCCATGGTTCTGTGTTCTAGAACCTAAAGACTGATTGCCCATGGTTCTGTGTTCTAGAACCTAAAGACTGATTGCCCATGGTTCTGTGTTCTAGAACCTAAAGACTGATTGCCCATGGTTCTGTGTTCTAGAACCTAAAGACTGATTGCCCATGGCTCTGGGTTCCAATAATCAGACAAAGTACTGACTTGTAGTCAGTTTCAGGTTCCCGTGGCAACACCAGTGGCTGATAGCACGGTGGTGGGGTGCAGACCTGGGTTCAAAGACTATTTGAAATCTTTCAAATACTTTTAGTGATTGCTTTAGTCTGCATAGATGGGCGGGGTTTAAACTTGCAACTCCTCTATTTATTCCATTATGCCAGGCAAGCTCAATCAAGCCCAGATAAAGTATTTGAAATGATTTTAAATGTTGTTTGAACCCAGGTCTAGGGGCCAATTCTGCATGGAACATTGTGACTTTCGTGTGACACGGCCAGCTAAGTGTTAACATTATCTAACTCAGCCCCGCTGGGTCACATTTAGTCTGTCTGTGCTTTGATAATTAGACGCCGTGAGGGGATTTCTGCTCTGTTTTGCCATCTCTGAATAGAATAATATGTATGTTCTGTATGTCTTCATTCAAGTACTCCAAAAACAGTATTTTTTTTGCTCAAAGTGACAAAAAAACATTCTAGAAGACATTCTAGAGGCTTCTTTTCGACAACATGATAAACATTCTAGAAGACATTCTAGAGGCTTCTTTTCGACAACATGATAAACATTCTAGAAGACATTCTAGGGGCTTCTTTTCGACAACATGATAAACATTCTAGAAGACATTCTAGAGGCTTCTTTTCGACAACATGATAAACATTCTTTCTGTCTCTCTTTTTTTTAAACCAACAACCTCCTTCCAAGTAGTTTGGCATGGAATAAATCATTCAGTCTACCACAGCAAGCAAACAAACAGTACCATTTCAATAGGCTGCGACCCCAAATGGTATCATATCTCCTCCAGAGTTCACTACCTTTGACCAGGTCCTACAGGGGGATAATTTGTCCAGAAGTAAAGAGGAATTTATATTAGTTATGTTGGGCCCTGGTCAAAAGTAGTGCTTTAGGAGATAGGCTACCGTTTCATGAAGTCAGAACCAACAAACAAAACAGTCCACATTTCACCTCTTGCCTTTTAATATAAAGGTTTAGAGTGTAAAGACTAAGGCCTCTGCATATCCAGAACATAAAACAAACCAGCCAAAATAAACAATAAAATTGGATTAACATTAAAATCAAATCAAAACAAACAAAAACGCAGACATACAGATCTATTCAGAAAGATCTGGACTGGTTCCCAAGAAGTGGAGTGGATCAGGTGACTGGTGGATCAGGTGGTTGGTGGATCAGGTGGTTGGTGGATCCGGTGGTTGGTGGATCAGGTGGTTGGTGGATCAGGTGGTTGGTGGATCAGGTGGTTGGTGGATCAGGTGGTTGGTGGATCTGGTGGTTGGTGGATCTGGTGGTTGGTGGATCAGGTGACTGGTGGATCAGGTGGTTGGTGGATCAGGTGGTTGGTGGATCCGGTGGTTGGTGGATCAGGTGGTTGGTGGATCTGGTGGTTGGTGGATCTGGTGGTTGGTGGATCAGGTGACTGGTGGATCAGGTGGTTGGTGGATCAGGTGGTTGGTGGATCCGGTGGTTGGTGGATCAGGTGGTTGGTGGATCTGGTGGTTGGTGGATCTGGTGGTTGGTGGATCAGGTGACTGGTGGATCAGGTGACTGATGGATCAGGTGACTGATGGATCAGGTGGTTGGTGGATCAGGTGGTTGGTGGATCAGGTGGTTGGTGGATCAGGTGGTTGGTGGATCAGGTGGTTGGTGGATCCGGTGGTTGGTGGATCAGGTGACTGGTGGATCAGGTGACTGGTGGATCCGGTGGTTGGTGGATCCGGTGAATGGTGGATCCGGTGGTTGGTGGATCAGGTGGTTGGGTGGATCAGGTGACTGGTGGATCAGGTGGTTGGTGGATCAGGTGACTGGTGGATCAGGTGGTTGGTGGATCAGGTGACTGGTGGATCAGGTGGTTGGTGGATCAGGTGGTTGGTGGATCAGTTGACTGGTGGATCAGGTGGTTGGTGGATCAGGTGGTTGGTGGATCAGGTGACTGGTGGATCAGGTGACTGGTGGATCAGGTGAATGGTGGATCAGGTGGTTGGTGGATCAGGTGGTTGGTGGATCAGGTGGTTGGTGGATCAGGTGAATGGTGGATCAGGTGAATGGTGGATCAGGTGGTTGGTGGATCAGGTGAATGGTGGATCAGGTGACTGGTGGATCAGGAGGTTGGTGGATCAGGTGGTTGGTGGATCAGGTGGTTGGTGGATCAGGTGACTGATGGATCAGGTGGTTGGTGGATCAGGTGAATGGTGGATCAGGTGAATGGTGGATCAGGTGGTTGGTGGATCAGGTGGTTGGTGGATCAGGTGGTTGGTGGATCAGGTGGTTGGTGGATCAGGTGGTTGGTGGATCAGGTGGTTGGTGGAGCAGGTGGTTGGTGGATCAGGTGGTTGGTGGATCAGGTGGTTGGTGGATCAGGTGACTGGTGGATCAGGTGGTTGGTGGATCAGGTGGTTGGTGGATCAGGTGAATGGTGGATCAGGTGACTGGTGGATCAGGTGACTGGTGGATCAGGTGACTGGTGGATCAGGTGGTTGGTGGATCAGGTGGTTGGTGGATCAGGTGGTTGGTGGATCAGGTGAATGGTGGATCAGGTGGTTGGTGGAGCCGGTGACTGGTGGATCCGGTGACTGGTGGATCCGGTGACTGATGGATCAGGTGGTTGGTGGATCAGGTGACTGGTCGATCAGGTGGTTGGTGGATCAGGTGATTGGTGCCGAATCCCCACTCGGCTGTATTCATCAGTGCCAAACATTTTGCAACGGAAATCGTAAAACAACTGTTTCTTATTGGACCGGCTCAGGTAGTCTCTCCCTGTTTCGGCCCGTTTGTTTTCATTTGGTGCCTAATGAACACACCCCTGCGGTCCTCCGTCCGTGTCTACGGGAGTGGTGTCACCGTCTGTGTTACCTCCTCTCCTCCCTCACCCAATGAGGTAACTGTGTGTTTCTGAAAATAATCCCCTTGTCAGTAAATCCACCAATCATCTTCCCTCGTCCCTACGCATGTTTCCCACCCCTTCCTGTTGCAGAAGGAATTGAGTCGCTGACACAGGAAGTCCAGACAGGAAGTACACACACCTGCTGGCAGGGGACATTGTGAGGGCGTGTGGTAGTGAGGGCGTGTGGGTAGTGAGGGCGTATTGACTTGCGTAGTAGTGAGGGTGTGTGGTAGTGAGGGCGTATTGACTTGCGTGGTAGTGAGGGCGTGTGGTAGTGAGGGCGTGTGGTAGTGAGGGGCGAGCAGTGGCTTCACTACTAGTCAGTTGTCCACCTTCACAGGGCCTGAGTCAGGGTTAGATGGTTCCTCCATGCTGGGCTCTACAATGGGGTCAACAGGCTCTACAATGGGGTCAACAGGCTCTACCTTGGGGTCAACAGGCTCTAACCTGGGGTCAACAGCCTCTGCCCTGGGGTCAACGGGCTCTACCCTGGGGTCAACAAGCTCTGCCCTGGGATCAACAGGCGCTGCCCTGGGGTCAACAGGCTCTATCCTGGGGTCAACAGGCTCTGACGGAGCCCACACTCCTCTCACTCCACTGTCCTCCTCCTCTCCATTCACTATCTTCTCCCACTGGCCAAGGTTCTCCCTGTGGAAAAACAATCATACTAGGATCAAAAGACCAGTAGGAAGACGTGTGTGTGTGTGTGTGGTGTGTAGTCTATGTAATATAAGGTGTGTAATCTATGTAATATATGGTGTGTAGTCTATATAATATATGGTGTGTAGTCTATGTAATATATGGTGTGTAGTCTATGTAATATATGGTGTGTGTAGTCTGTGTAATATATGGTGTGTAGTCTATATAATATATGGTGTGTAGTCTATGTAATATATGGTGTGTGTAGTCTATGTAATATATGGTGTGTGTAGTCTATGTAATATATGGTGTGTGTAGTCTATGTAATATATGGTGTGTGTAGTCTATGTAATATATGGTTGTGTGTAGTCTATGAAATATATGGTGTGTGAAGTCTGTGGTGTGTAGTCTATGTAATATATGGTGTGTGTAGTCTATGTAATATATGGTGTGTGTAGTCTATATAATATATGGTGTGTAGTCTATATAATATATGGTGTGTAGTCTATATATATATGGTGTGTAGTCTATATAATATATGGTGTGTTGTCTATATAATATATGGTGTGTAGTCTATGTAATATAAGGTGTGTGTAGTCTATATAATATTTGGTGTGTAGTCTATGTAATATATGGTGTGTGTAGTCTGTGGTGTGTAGTCTATGTATATAAGGTGTGGTAGTCTATGTAATGCTATGTGTGTGTAGTCTAATATATGGTGGTGTGTAGTCTATAATATATGGTGTGTGTAGTCTACTGTATATATGTGTGTGTAGTCTAAATATATGGTGTAGTATGTACTATATGTTGGTGTAGTCTAGTATATTATATGGTGTGTAGTCGGTAATAATATATGGTGTGGTAGTCTATGTAATATCATGGTGTGTAGTCCTATGTAATATATGGTGTGTAGTCTATATAATATATGGTGTGTAGTCTATATAATATATGGTGTGTAGTCTATGTAATATATGGTGTGTAGTCTATGTAATATATGGTGTGTAGTCTATATAATATATGGTGTGTAGTCTATATAATATATGGTGTGTAGTCTATATAATATATGGTGTGTAGTCTATATAATATATGGTGTGTAGTCTATATAATATATGGTGTGTAGTCTATGTAATATATGGTGTGTAGTCTATATAATATATGGTGTGTAGTCTATATAATATATGGTGTGTAGTCTATATAATATATGGTGTGTAGTCTATGTAATATATGGTGTGTAGTCTATATAATATATGGTGTGTAGTCTATATAATATATGGTGTGTAGTCTATATAATATATGGTGTGTAGTCTATATAATATATGGTGTGTAGTCTATATAATATATGGTGTGTAGTCTATGTAATATATGGTGTGTAGTCTATATAATATATGGTGTGTAGTCTATATAATATATGGTGTGTAGTCTATATAATATATGGTGTGTAGTCTATATAATATATGGTGTGTAGTCTATATAATATATGGTGTGTAGTCTATATAATATATGGTGTGTAGTCTATATAATATATGGTGTGTAGTCTATATAATATATGGTGTGTAGTCTATATAATATATGGTGTGTAGTCTATGTAATATATGGTGTGTAGTCTATATAATATATGGTGTGTGTAGTCTGTGTAATATATGGTGTGTAGTCTATGTAATATATGGTGTGTAGTCTATATAATATATGGTGTGTGTAGTCTGTGTAATATATGGTGTGTAGTCTATATAATATATGGTGTGTGTAGTCTATGTAATATATGGTGTGTGTAGTCTATATAATATATGGTGTGTGTAGTCTGTGGTGTGTAGTCTATGTAATATAAGGTGTGTAGTCTATGTAATGTATGGTGTGTGTAGTCTGTAATATATGGTGTGTGTAGTCTATGTAATATATGGTGTGTGTAGTCTATGTAATATATGGTGTGTAGTCTATATAATATATGGTGTGTAGTCTATGTAATATATGGTGTGTAGTCTATATAATATATGGTGTGTAGTCTATATAATATATGTGTGTAGTCTATGTAATATATGGTGTGTAGTCTATGTAATATATGGTGTGTAGTCTATATAATATATGGTGTGTAGTCTATATAATATATGGTGTGTAGTCTATGTAATATATGGTGTGTAGTCTATGTAATATATGGTGTGTAGTCTATATAATATATGGTGTGTAGTCTATATAATATATGGTGGTGTAGTCTATATAATATATGGTGTGTGTAGTCTATATAATATATGGTGTGTAGTCTATATAATATATGGTGTGTAGTCTATATAATATATGGTGTGTAGTCTATATAATATATGGTGTGTAGTCTATATAATATATGGTGTGTAGTCTATGTAATATATGGTGTGTAGTCTATATAATATATGGTGTGTAGTCTATATAATATATGGTGTGTAGTCTATATAATATATGGTGTGTAGTCTATGTAATATATGGTGTGTAGTCTATATAATATATGGTGTGTAGTCTATATAATATATGGTGTGTAGTCTATATAATATATGGTGTGTAGTCTATATAATATATGGTGTGTAGTCTATATAATATATGGTGTGTAGTCTATGTAATATATGGTGTGTAGTCTATATAATATATGGTGTGTAGTCTATATAATATATGGTGTGTAGTCTATATAATATATGGTGTGTAGTCTATGTAATATATGGTGTGTAGTCTATATATATATGGTGTGTGTAGTCTGTGTAATATATGGTGTGTAGTCTATGTAATATATGGTGTGTAGTCTATATAATATATGGTGTGTGTAGTCTGTGTAATATATGGTGTGTAGTCTATATAATATATGGTGTGTGTAGTCTATGTAATATATGGTGTGTGTAGTCTATATAATATATGGTGTGTGTAGTCTGTGGTGTGTAGTCTATGTAATATAAGGTGTGTAGTCTATGTAATGTATGGTGTGTGTAGTCTGTAATATATGGTGTGTGTAGTCTATGTAATATATGGTGTGTGTAGTCTATGTAATATATGGTGTGTAGTCTATATAATATATGGTGTGTAGTCTATGTAATATATGGTGTGTAGTCTATAATATGGTGTGTGTAGTCTATATAATATATGGTGTGTAGTCTATGTAATATATGGTGTGTAGTCTATGTATATATGTGTGTAGTCTATATAATATATGGTGTTGTAGTCTATATAATATATGGTGTGTAGTCTATGTAATATATGGTGTGTAGTCTATGTAATATATGGTGTGTAGTCTATATAATATATGGTGTGTAGTCTATATAATTATGGTGTGTAGTCTATATAATATATGGTGTGTGTAGTCTATGTATATATGGTGTGTGTAGTCTATATAATATATGGTGTGTTAGTCTATATAATATATGGTGTGTAGTCTATATAATATATGGTGTGTAGTCTATATAATATATGGTGTGTAGTCTATATAATATATGGTGTGTAGTCTATATAATATATGGTGTGTTAGTCTATGTAATATATGTGTGTAGTCTATATAATATATGGTGGTAGTCTAATATATGGTGTGTAGTCTATATAATATATGTGTGTAGTCTATGTAATATATGGTGTGTAGTCTATATAATATATGGTGTGTAGTCTATATAATATATGGTGTGTAGTCTATATAATATATGGTGTGTAGTCTATATAATATATGGTGTGTAGTCTATATAATATATGGTGTGTAGTCTATGTAATATTATGGTGTGTAGTCTATATAATATATGGTGTGTAGTCTATATAATATATGGTGTGTAGTCTATATAATATATGGTGTGTAGTCTATATAATATATGTGTGTGTAGTCTATATAATATATGGTGTGTAGTCTATATAATATATGGTGTGTTAGTCTATATAATATATGGTGTGTAGTCTATATAATATATGGTGTGTAGTCTATATAATATATGGTGTGTAGTCTATGTAATATATGGTGTGTAAGTCTATATAATATATGGTGTGTGTTAGTCTGTGTAATATATGGGTGTGTAGTCTATGTAATATATTGGTGTGTAGTCTATATAATATATGGTGTGTGTAGTCTGTGTAATATATGGTGTGTAGTCTATATAATATATGGTGTGTGTAGTCTATGTAATATATGGTGTGGTGTAGTCTATATAATATATGGTGTGTGTAGTCTGTGTAATATATGGTGTGTAGTCTATATAATATATGGTGTGTAGTCTATATAATATATGGTGTGTGTAGTCTATATAATATATGGTGTGTAGTCTATGTAATATATGGTGTGTAGTCTATATAATATATGGTGTGTAGTCTATATAATATATGGTGTGTAGTCTATATAATATATGGTGTGTAGTCTATATAATATATGGTGTGTAGTCTATATAATATATGGTGTGTAGTCTATATAATATATGGTGTGTAGGCTATATAATATATGGTGTGTAGTCTATATAATATATGGTGTGTAGTCTATATAATATATGGTGTGTAGTCTATGTAATATATGGTGTGTAGTCTATATAATATATGGTGTGTGTAGTCTGTGTAATATATGGTGTGTAGTCTATGTAATATATGGTGTGTAGTCTATATAATATATGGTGTGTGTAGTCTGTGTAATATATGGTGTGTAGTCTATATAATATATGGTGTGTGTAGTCTATGTAATATATGGTGTGTGTAGTCTATATAATATATGGTGTGTGTAGTCTGTGTAATATATGGTGTGTAGTCTATATAATATATGGTGTGTAGTCTATATAATATATGGTGTGTGTAGTCTATGTAATATATGGTGTGTAGTCATTTGTAATATATAGTCTATGTGTATTGTATGTTACTCACTTGCAGGCTTGTAGCAGAGGGCCAGAAGGGGGGAAGAGCTCAGATAAGGTGGTATAACATGGGAGTGCAACAGCATTGTAGAAACCCCACCTACAGAAACACACAAGGAGAATGCATGTGGTTGGATAAGAACAACAATGTATTCCGACAATGACCTAAAAAAAGTCCACAGATCTGATGGGACTGGATGGGAAAGCAACATGATGTAAACTACGTGGAGTGGAGCTGTTGTTTCCACCTACACCTGTCTCAGGTCAGTAAAGGGGCGGGAACAAGGGGCACATCTTGCCAGAATGAGACGCAGCCTTGGTAATGTTCTTAGTATGTGCGTGTGTGTGTGTGTAGTTCTTACCTGCCCCTGAGGAACCTCTTCCTTCTTATCTCCTGTCCATCATAGGGATGGGCTGTATACCTATCTTCTTCATCTCATCCCCCTGTAGAGGAGAGGAGGAAGAGGAGGAGGAGGAGAGAGGAGGAGGAGGAGGAGGAGGAGGGAGAGAGGAGGAGGAGAGGAGGAGGAGGGAGGAAGAGGAGGAGGAGGAGAGGAGGGAGAGAGGAGGAGGAGAGGAGGGAGAGAGGAGGAGGAGAGGAGGGAGAGAGGAGGAGGAGAGAGGAGGAGGAGGAGGGAGAGAGGAGGAGGGAGGAAGGAGGAGGAGGGAGGGAGAGGAGGAGGAGAGGAGGAGAGGAGGAGGAGGGAGAGAGGAGAGGGAGGAGAGAGGAGGAGGAGAGAGGAGGGAGAGAGGAGGAGGAGAGGAGGGAGAGAGGAAGGAGGGAGAGAGGAGGGGAGGAAGGAGGGAGAGAGAGGAGGAGGAGGGGGAGAGAGGAGGCAGGAGGAGGAGGGAGAGAGGAGGAGGAAGGAGGGAGGGAGGAGGAGGAGGAGGAGGAGGAGGGAGGAGAGGAGGAGGAGGAGGAGGAGGATGGAGGGAGAGAGGAGGAAGGAGGAGAGGAGGAGGGAGGAGAGGGAGGGAGGAGAGGAGGGAGAGGGGAGGACGAAGGAGGAGGGAGGGAAAGAGAGGAGGGAGGAGAGGAGGGAGAGAGAGGAGGGGAGAGGAGGAGGAGGGGAGGAGTAGGGAGGAGGAGGAGGGAGGGACGAGAGGAGAGGGAGAAGGAGGGAGCAGAGAGGAGGAGGGAGACGGAGGGAGAGAGGAGGTAGAGGGAGAGAGGGAGGGAGGAGGAGGGATGAAGAGGAGGGAGGGAGGGAGGGAGAGGGAGGGAGAGAGGAGGAGAGAGGAGGAAGGGGGAGAGAGGAGGAGGAGGAGAAGAGGGAGGAGGAGAGGAGGAGGAGGGGGGAGAGAGGAGGAGAGGAGGAGGGAGGGAGAGAGGAGGAGGAGGAGGAGAGAGGGAGGAGGAGGAGAGGAGGAGGAGGGAGAGAGGGAGGAGGAGGAGGAGGGAGGAGGAGGAGGAGCGCAGGAGGAGGAGGAGGAGGAGGAGAGGAGGAGGATTCATAACCAGTTCATTCATAATCCATTCGTAACCCAATCATTCATAACCCATTAATTTCATAATCCATTAATTCATAATCCATTCATAACTCATATTCATAATTAATTCATACCCCATTCATTCATAATCCATCCATTCATAATAATTCATACCCCATTCATTCATAATCCATCCATTCATAATTCATTCATAACCCATTCATTCTTAATCCATTCATAACCCATTCATCATAATCCATTCATAACACATTCATTCATAATCCATTCATAACCCATTCATTCATAATTCATACATAACCCATTCATTCATAATCCATTCATAACCCATTCACAATTCATTCATAAACCATTCATTCATTCATAATTCATTCATTCATTCATCAACCCATTCATTCATAATTCATTCATTCATAATTCATTCATATTACATAGACCACACACCAATTCATTCGTTATTAATGAATTGATGAACTCTTTACAACAGTAATATTGTAGTACACTCTTAGAAAAGAAGGTGCTACCTAGAACTACAAAGGGTTCTTCAATTGTCCCCATAGGATAACCCTCTGAAAATATATATTTTTTTGTTCCAAGTGGAACACTTCCGCTAATACAATGTTCTACGTGGAACCCTTTCACCATCAAAGTGTTCTACCTGGAACCTAAAAAGGTTCTCTTTTGGGGACAAACAATGAACCCTTTTGGTGGTTGAGTGTGGTGAGTTATACTACTGTACCTCAGCCCAGAACTCAGCGTAGATATCATTGGCTGTGAGTCGCGTGATTGGCCACAGCTTGGTAACGGAACACAGGTCACATGCTGTCATCATCAGACCAATCACACGGTCCCTGGGGAAAGAGAAGTAGTTGTTTTTATTTATTTATGATTTATTTATATCTACAGTGCATTCAGAATGTATTCAGACCCCTTGATTTTCCCCACATTTTGTTACATACAGCCTTATTCTAAAATGGATTAAATAAATAAAAAACCCTCATCAATCTACACACGACCCGAAGCACACAGCCAAGACATCGCAGGAAGTGGCTTCGGGAAAAGTCTCTGAATGTCCTTGAGTGGCCCAGCCAGAGCCCAGACTTGAACCTGATTGAAAATCTCTGGAGAGACCTGAAAAATAGCTGTGCAACGACGCTCCCCATCCAACCTGGCAGAGCTTGAGAGGATCTGCAGAGAAGAGAGAACCTCCCCAAATACAGGTGTGCCAAGCTTGTAGTGTCATACCCAAGAAGACTCAAGGCTTGTAATCGCTGTCAAAGGTTGCTTCAACAAAGTACTGAGTAAAGGGTCTGAATACTGATGTAAATGTAATATTTCATTCATTTATTTTTTTTACGTTTGCAAAAATGTCTAAAAAGCAGTTTTTGCTTTGTTATTATGGTGGTATTGTGATGTCATTATGGGGTATTGTGATGTCATTATGGGGTATTGTGATGTCATTATGGGGTATTGTGATGTCATTATGGGTTATTGTGATGTCATTATGGGGTATTGTGATGTCATTATGGGGTATTGTGTGTAGATTGATGAGGAAAAAAAGCTATTTAATTTTAGAATAAGGCTGTAACAAAATGTGGAAAAAGTCAAGGGGTCTGAATACTTACCTAATGCACTGTATTTCCAGATGCATGAGAATGAGTGTAGTTGTGCCCTGATTCGATTAGTCTTTTCTAACTGATGTCATGCTGACCCAAACCACCGTGATGCTGACCCAAACCACTGTGATGCTGACCCAAACCACCGTGATGCTGACCCTAACCACCGTGATGCTAACCCAAACCACTGTGATGCTGACCCAAAACACTGTGATGCT
This sequence comes from Oncorhynchus kisutch, assembly GCF_002021735.2. Taxonomy (NCBI): domain Eukaryota; kingdom Metazoa; phylum Chordata; class Actinopteri; order Salmoniformes; family Salmonidae; genus Oncorhynchus; species Oncorhynchus kisutch. Next base: position 42,455,932 of record NC_034198.2, on the reverse strand, counting down.
GACCCAAAACACAGTGATGCTGACACAAACTACAGTGATGCTGACCCAAACCACCATGATGCTGACCCAAACCACAGTGCTGCTGACCCAAAACCACAGTGATGCTGACCCAAACCACCGTGATGCTGACCTAAAACACAGTGATGCTGACCCAAACCACCGTGATGCTGACCCAAATCACCATGATGCTGATCCAAAACACAGTGATGCTGACACAAACTACAGTGATGCTGACCCAAACCACCATGATGCTGACCCAAACCACAGTGCTGCTGACCCAAAACCACAGTGATGCTGACCCAAACCACCGTGCTGCTGACCCAAACCACCGTGATGCTGACCCAAACCACCGTGATGCTGACCCAAACCACCGTGATGCTGACCCAAACCATCGTGTTGCTGACACAAACCACCGTGATGCTGACCCAAACCACCGTGATGCTGACCCAAACCACCGTGATGCTGACCCAAACCATCGTGCTGCTGACCCAAACCACAGTGATGCTGACCCAAACCACCGTGATTCTGAACCAAAACCACAGTGATGCTGACCCAAACCATCGTGCTGCTGACCCAAAACCACCGTGATGCTGACCCAAAACACAGTGATGCTGACCCAAAACACAGTGATGCTGACCCAAAACACAGTGATGCTGACCCAAAACACAGTATGCTGACCCAAAACACAGTGATGCTGACCCAAAACCACAGTGCTGCTGACCCAAAACCACCATGATGCTGACCCAAAACACAGTGATGCTGACCCAAAACACAGTGATGCTGACCCAAAACACAGTGATGCTGACCCAAAACACTGTGATGCTGACCCAAAACACAGTGATGCTGACCCAAAACACTGTGTGATAAAATCGTTTTTTTCTCTCTTTACGTTGACCTGTTCAGCACGGTTCCCGTAACTATAGTGGATGTGTAACCATGGTAGCTCAGTAAGCTTGGTCTGATTTGGCTTGGTTCAGTTCAGCTATTTAGTGTGAGAGCTCTTATTTACCCTGTGACATGTGCCGGTGGTTGTTGCGGTCCAGTGTGTGTGTGACCTCTAACCTGTGTTGGTGGTTGTCCAGGTCCAGTGTGTGTGTGTGTGTGTGTGTGTGTGTTGTGACCACTAACCTGTGTTAGTGGTTGTTGCGGTCCAGTGTGTGTGTGTGTGTGTGTGTGTGTGACCTCTGACCTGTGTTGGTGGTTGTCCAGGTCCAGTGTGTGTGTGTGTGACCTCTGACCTGTTTTGGTGGTTGTCCAGGTCCAGTGTGTGTGTGTGTGTGTGTGTGTGTGTGTGTGTGTGTGTGTGACCACTAAGCTGTGTTGGTGGTTGTTGCGGTCCAGTGTGTGTGTGTGTGTGTGTGTGTGTGACCTCTGACCTGTGTTGGTGGTTGTCCAGGTCCAGATCTCCAGTGCTCAGTAGTTCAGCTAGCTGTTTGCGGTTGCCGAAGTAGAGCGCCAGGTCTGTAGCGATGATGGCCTTGTGGATGACCTCTAGAACTTGCTCGTACTCAATGGAAGTCAGGTTGGAGAAAATATTGTGCCCTTCCAGCTATGGGAAACAAAGAGATCAATAAAAAGCAAAAGCTCTGCTTATGAGGCGTTCGGCTCAGCTAGGCTTAGGAGGGATAGCCAGAGGGTACGACCTGAGGCGGAGAAGTAGGTCGTTTAACGTTGGTGTAGGTAGGAATACCTCATGGACTTTAACATTGGGGGTAGCTAGGAATACCTCATGGACTTTAACATTGGGGGTTAGCTAGGAATACCTCATGGACTTTAACATTGGGGGTAGCTAGGAATACCTCATGGACTTTAACATTGGGGGTTAGCTAGGAATACCTCATGGACTTTAACATTGGGGGTAGCTAGGAATACCTCATGGACTTTAACATTGGGGGTAGCTAGGAATACCTCATGGACTTTAACATTGGGGGTAGCTAGGAATACCTCATGGACTTTAACATTGGGGGTTAGCTAGGAATACCTCATGGACTTTAACATTGGGGGTAGCTAGGAATACCTCATGGACTTTAACATTGGGGGTTAGCTAGGAATACCTCATGGACTTTAACGTTGGGGGGTAGCTAGGAATACCTCAGGGACTTTAACGTTGGGGGTTAGCTAGGAATAGTTCAGGGACTTTAACATTGGGGTAGCTAGGAATAGTTCAGGGACTTTAACATTGGGGTAGCTAGGAATAGTTCAGGGACTTTAACATTGGGGTAGCTAGGAATAGTTCAGGGACTTTAACATTGGGGGTTAGCTAGGAATAGTTCAGGGACTTTAACATTGGGGGTGGCTAGGAATAGTTCAGGGACTTTAACGTTGGGGGGTAGCTAGGAATACCTCAGGGACTTTAACGTTGGGGGTTAGCTAGGAATAGTTCAGGGACTTTAACATTGGGGGTAGCTAGGAATAGTTCAGGGACTTTAACGTTGGGGGGTAGCTAGGAATACCTCAGGGACTTTAACGTTGGGGGTTAGCTAGGAATAGTTCAGGGACTTTAACATTGGGGGTAGCTAGGAATAGTTCAGGGACTTTAACATTGGGGGTTAGCTAGGAATAGTTCAGGTACTTTAACATTGGGGGTTAGCTAGGAATAGTTCAGGGACTTTAACATTGGGGGTTAGCTAGGAATAGTTCAGGGACTTTAACATTGGGGTAGCTAGGAATAGTTCAGGGACTTTAACATTGGGGGTTAGCTAGGAATAGTTCAGGGACTTTAACATTGGGGGTAGCTAGGAATAGTTCAGGGACTTTAACGTTGGGGGGTAGCTAGGAATACCTCAGGGACTTTAACATTGGGGGTTAGCTAGGAATAGTTCAGGGACTTTAACATTGGGGGTAGCTAGGAATAGTTCAGGGACTTTAACGTTGGGGGGTAGCTAGGAATACCTCAGGGACTTTAACGTTGGGGGTTAGCTAGGAATAGTTCAGGGACTTTAACATTGGGGTAGCTAGGAATACCTCATGGACTTTAACATTGGGGGTTAGCTAGGAATAGTTCAGGGACTTTAACGTTGGGGGGTAGCTAGGAATACCTCAGGGACTTTAACGTTGGGGGTTAGCTAGGAATAGTTCAGGGACTTTAACGTTGGGGGTAGCTAGGAATACCTCTCAGGGCTGGGGTCAATATAAGAAGTAAATTGAAATTCTAATTTAAAGGCTATCTATTTTCAATTTCTCAATAAACTTAAAAGTAAAAGCTATTTATTTCCCACTTTTTAAGTTTTCAATTCAATGAAAATGTGAATGAATTATGAATTATGAATTGACCCCAACCCTGACATTTGGGAGGACAAGGATTCAAGGTGCATGATCATCATCTACCAATGATAAAGATTTGATTGGGATGTGACACAGGTGAATAACAATGTGTGTGTGTTTGTGTGAGTGTGTGGTATAACAGTGTGTGGTATAACACACACACACACACACACACACACACACACACACACACACACACACACACACACACACTGCTGTATAGGGCAGCTATAGAGTGTGTGTGATGATTTTTCTGTGTAACATTGTAGTGTTGATTCAGTAATAGTGAAATTAACACTCAATGGTGTAGAAGAACTGTTAACAACCCAAGTTATTATTTACAGAGTAGATATAGGTAGATAGGTAGAGTAAAACAGCCAATCATTAGCATTTTCCCAGCATGCTGCAATGCAGCTTGACTTTTAATTAAGGATTGGTTTTAATATCTGTGTTTTTGCATTGAGTATCCCAAAAAAAGTGTTAAACAAATCAAAATATATTTTATATTTAAGATTTGCACAATCTTGGCATTCTCTCAACCAGCTTCACGAGGTAGTCACCTGGAATGCATTTGAATTAGCAGGTGTGCCCTGTTAAAAGCTAATTTGTGGAATTTCTTTCCTTGTTAAAACGTTTGAGCCAATCAGTTGTGTTGTGACAAGGTAGGGGTGGTATACAGAAGATACCCCTATAACCAAAGAGAAACGACAGTCCATCATTACTTTAAGACATGATGTCCATATGGAACATTTCAAGAACTTTGAAAGTCTCTTCAAGTGCAGTCACAGAAACCATCAAGCGCTGTGATGAAACTGGCTCTCATGAGGACCGCCACAGGAATGGAAGACCCAGAGTTACCTCTGCTGCAGAGGATAAGGTCATTGGAGTTACCAGCCTCAGAAATTGCAGCCCAAATAAATGCTTCACAGAGTTCAAGTAACAGACACATCTCAACATCAACTGTTCAGAGGAGACGGTGTGAATCAGGCCTTCATGGTCGAATTGCTGTAAAGAAACCACTACTAAAGGACACCAATAATAAGAAGAGACTTGCTTGGGCCAAGATACACGAGCAATGGACATTAGACCGGTGGAAATCTGTCTTTTGGTCTGGAGTCCAAATTTGCTGTGTCTTTGTGAGATGCAGAGTAGGTGAATGGATGATCTCTGCATGTGTGGTTTCCAACGTAAAGCTTGCAGGAGGAGGTGTGGGGTTGCTTTGCTGGGGACACTGTGATTTATTTAGAATTGAAGGCACACTTAACCAGCATGGCTACCACAGTATTCTGCAGCGATATACCATCCCATCTGTTTTGCGCTTAGTGGGACTATCATTTGTTTTTCAACAGGACAATGATCCAACACACCTCCAGGCTGTGTAAGGGCTATTTGACCAAGAAGGAGAGTGAAGGAGTGTTGCATCAGATGACCTGGCCTCCACAGTCACCCGACTTCAACCCAATTGAGATGGTTAGGGATGAGTTAAACTGCAGAGTGAAGGAAAAGCAGCCAACAAGCGCTCACCATATGTGGGAACTCCTTCAAGACTGTTGGAAAAGCATTCCAGGTGAAGCTGGTTGAGAGAATGTCAAGTGTGTGCAAAGCTGTCATCAAGTCAAAGGGATTCTTCTACTTTGAAGAATCTCAAATATAAAATGTAAAAAAAAACGGTACTTTTGACTGGTACTGAATATAATGTATTGTCATAAAGTAAAATTTTAAAGATAACATTCGCCCCCTTATCTCACCTTATTTGCTCACATCGTATATAGACTTGTTTCTACTGTATTATTGACTGTATGTTTGTTTTTACTCCATGTGTAACTCTGTGTCGTTGTATCTGTCGAACTGCTTTGCTTTATCTTGGCCAGGTCGCAATTGTAAATGAGAACTTGTTCTCAACTTGCCTACCTGGTTAAATAAAGGTGTTCTCAACTTGCCTACCTGGTTAAATAAAGGTGTTCTCAACTTGCCTACCTGGTTAAATAAAGGTGTTCTCAACTAGCCTACCTGGTTAAATAAAGGTGGGAAAAAAAGTAACTCTACAATTCAATCAAAAAGAAAATGCACCATGGGAAATATGCAAATGAGGCTTTAAATCATACAGTGTTATAACAACACCCAACATGACTTACTGTAACAGTGTTAATCTGTTACATTACAGAGTGTTCCATTAACACCCAAAATGTAACCTTATAATCAGAGTATGTTTTACACTCTGTAGACCATTTGTGATCTGAGGTAGTGTGTAAAATGAACTCTTTGAGTGTGGATTGAACACTGCAAAAATGCACTGTGTACACACGCTCTGTGTGTGCCCATGTGTGGTATTCCTACCTGGTGGATGGATACAGTCTGGGAGAAGTGGTAGTCCTACCTGGAGGATGGATACAGTCTGGGAGAAGTGGTAGTCCTACCTGGTGGATGGATACAGTCTGGGAGAAGTGGTGTTCCTACCTGGTGGATGGATACAGTCTGGGAGAAGTTGTAGTCCTACCTGGTGGATGGATACAGTCTGGGAGAAGTGGTATTCCTACCTGGAGGATGGATACAGTCTGGGAGAAGTGGTATTCCTACCTGGAGGATGGATACAGTCTGGGAGAAGTGGTGTTCCTACCTGGTGGATGGATACAGTCTGGGAGAAGTGGTGTTCCTACCTGGTAGATGGATACAGTCTGGGAGAAATGGTGTGTCCTACCTGGTGGATGGATACAGTCTGGGAGAAGTGTTATTCCTACCTGGTAGATGGATACAGTCTGGGAGAAGTGGTATTCCTACCTGGAGGATGGATACAGTCTGGGAGAAGTGGTGTTCCTACCTGGTGGATGGATACAGTCTGGGAGAAGTGTTATTCCTACCTGGTGGATGGATACAGTCTGGGAGAAGTGGTATTCCTACCTGGAGGATGGATACAGTCTGGGAGAAGTGGTATTCCTACCTGGTGGATGGATACAGTCTGGGAGAAGTGGTATTCCTACCTGGTGGATGGATACAGTCTGGGAGAAGTGGTATTCCTACCTGGAGGATGGATACAGTCTGGGAGAAGTGGTATTCCTACCTGGAGGATGGATACAGTCTGGGAGAAGTGGTATTCCTACCTGGTGGATGGATACAGTCTGGGAGAAGTGTTATTCCTACCTGGTGGATGGATACAGTCTGGGAGAAGTGGTATTCCTACCTGGAGGATGGATACAGTCTGGGAGAAGTGGTATTCCTACCTGGAGGATGGATACAGTCTGGGAGAAGTGGTGTGTCCTACCTGGTGGATGGATACAGTCTGGGAGAAGTGGTAGTCCTACCTGGTGGATGGATACAGTCTGGGAGAAGTGGTATTCCTACCTGGTGGATGGATACAGTCTGGGAGAAGTGGTGTGTCCTACCTGGTGGATCGATACAGTCTGGGAGAAGTGGTATTCCTACTGGTGGATGGATACAGTCTGGGAGAAGTGGTGTGTCCTACCTGGTGGATGGATACAGTCTGGGAGAAGTGGTAGTCCTACCTGGAGGATGGATACAGTCTGGGAGAAGTGGTAGCCCTACCTGGAGGATGGATACAGTCTGGGAGAAGTGGTATTCCTACCTGGTGGATGGATACAGTCTGGGAGAAGTGGTATTCCTACCTGGAGGATGGATACAGTCTGGGAGAAGTGGTAGTCCTACCTGGAGGATGGATACAGTCTGGGAGAAGTGGTGCTGCTCCATTGTAGACGTGCTGTACAAGGCCAGCTAGAGGATGGTCAAACTTCTGCAGGTAGGTGTTACTGTATCCTCGATGGTCCAGATCATGACATAGACAGGCTATCAGCAGACCCTTCTTCTGTTGATGGGGAGAGGATGCGGGAGAGAGGATAGGGGAAGAGAGAGAAAGGATGGGGAGAGAGAGAAGATAGGGGGAGAGACAGCGTGGATAGGGGGAGAGAGAGAGAGGATAGGGGGAGAGAGAGAGGATAGGGGGAGAGAGAGGATGGGGGAGAGAGAGAGAGATAGGAGAGAGAGAGGATAGGGGGAGAGAGAAGATAGGAGGGAGAGAGAGGATGGGGGAGAGAGAGAGGGGATAGGGGAGAGAGAGAGGATAGGGGGAGAGAGCGATAGGGGGGAGAGAGAGAGAGGAGAGGGAGAGAAGAGGATAGGGGAGAGATAGAGAGAGAGGATAGGGAGAGAGAGGATAGGGGGAGTGAGAGAGGGGATAGGGGAGAGAGAGTGGATAGGGGGTGAGAAAGAGAGGATAGAGAGAGAAAGAGGATAGGGGAGAGATGAGAGAGGATAGAGGGAGTGAGAGAGGATGAGGGGGAGAGAGGAGGATAGGGGGAAGAGAGGAGAGGGAAGGAAAATATAGGGAGAGAGAGAGGATAGGGGGAGAGAGAGAGGATATGGGGAGAGAGAGGGTAGGGGGAGAGAGAGGATAGGGAGAGAGAGAGGATGGGGGAGTGAGAGAGGATAGGGGGAAAGAGAGGATAGGGGAGAGAGAGAGGATAGGGAGAGAAAGAGGTAGGGAGAGATAGAGAGAGGATAGAGGGAGTGAGAGAGGATAGGGGGAGAGAGAGGATAGGGGGAGAGAGTGAGGATAGGGGAGAGAGAGATGATAGGGGAGAAGGATAGGGGGAGAGAGAGAGGATAGGGGAGAGAGAGGACGATAGGGGGAGAGAGAGAGGATAGGGGAGTGAGAGAGGATGGGGGAGCAAGAAAGGATGGGGAGAGAGAGAGGATGGGGAAAGAGAGAATATAGGGGGAGAGAGAGGATAGGGGAGAGAGAGGATAGGGAGAGAGAGAGAGAGAGCGAGAGTGGAGAGAGAGGATGGGGAGAGAGGGATGTGGAGAGAGAGGATGGGGGAGAGAGAAAGAGAGGATTTGGGGAAGAGAGAGAGAGGATGGGGAGAGAGAGGATGGGGAGAGAGAAAGAGAGGATTTGGGGAGAGAGAGAGAGAATGGGGAGAGAGAGGATGGGGGAGAGAGAAAGAGAGGGTTTTGGGGGAGAGAGAGAGCGAGGATGGGGAGAGAGAGAGGATGGGTGGAGAGAGAAAGAGAGGATTTGGGGGGAGAGAGAGAGAGAGGATAGGGGAGAGAGAGGATGGGGGAGAGAGAGGATGTGGAGATAGAGGATGGGGGAGAGAGAAAAGAGGATTTGGGGGGAGAGAGAGAGAGGGGATAGGGGACAGAGAGAAAGAGGATTTGGGGGGAGAGAGAGAGAGAGGATAGGGGACAGAGAGAGGATGGGGGAGAGAGAGAGAGAGGATTTGGGGGGCGAGAGAGAGAGAGGATAGGGGACAGAGAGAGGATGGGGGAGAGAGAGAGAGAGAGGATTTGGTGAGAGAGAGAGAGCGAGGATAGGGGAGAGAGAGAGAGAGGATAGGGGGTGAGAGAGAGGATAGGGAGGAGATGAGAGAGGATAGGGGAGAGAGAGAGAGGATATGGGACAGAGAGGATAGGGGACAGAGAGGATAGGGGGACAGAGAGGATAGGGGACAGAGAGAGAGGATAGGGGACAGAGAGAATGGGGGAGAGAGAGAGAGGA
>NC_034198.2:42362404-42447056 GCF_002021735.2 Oncorhynchus kisutch | reverse complement strand
GAGAGAGAGAGAGGATGGGGAGAGAGAGGATGGGGAGAGAGGAAAGAGAGGATTTGGGGGGAGAGAGAGAGAGGATAGGGGAGAGAGAGGATGGGGGAGAGAGAGAAAGAGAGAGGATTTGGGGGGAGAGAGAGAAGAGGATAGGGGGGAGAGAGGATAGGGGGAGAGAGAGAGGATAGGGGACAGAGAGGAGGATAGGGAGAGAGAGGAGAGAGGATAGGGGACAGAGGAGGGAGAGGATAGGGGACAGAGAGAGAGAGGATAGGGGACAGAGAGAGAGAGGATAGGGGACAGAGAGAGAGAGAGGATAGGGGGACAGAGAGAGAGAGGATAGGAAACACTCTAAAGTTTCCAAAACTGTCAAAATATTGTCTGTGAGTATAACAGAACTGATATGCAGGGGGAAAATCTGAGGAAAATCCATCCAGGAAGTGTTGTTTTTCTGAAACCTTTTTCATTGAAATCCTCCATTTAAAGGGATATCAACCAGATTCCTTTCCCTATGGCTTCCACAAGGTGTGAACAGTCTTAAGACATAGTTTCAGGCTTTTATCCTGAAAAATGAGCGAGAATGATCACATCGTGTCAGTGGATAGCCAGATGTCCTTAGATTTGTTCATGCGTGCGCCACTGGAGCGAGACCTTTTCTCTCTCTCTCCTATCTCTCCGTCTGGCTGAAATATGATAAATTATTTATTGTAAAAACAACCTGAGGCTTGGTTATAAAAAAACGTTTCACATGTTTCTACGAACTTTACGGATACTATTTGGAATGTTCGTCTGCCCGTCGTGACGAGCCTGTGGATTACTAAACAAAACGCGCCAACCACAAATGGAGGTTTTTGGAAAAAAAATAATCTTTTTCGAACAAAACAACATTTATTGTGTAACTGGGAGTGTCGTGAGTGCAAACATACGAAGATCATCAAAGGTAAGCGATTCACTGTATTGAATTTTTTGACTTTCGTGACCAATCTACTTTGCTGTTTGAAATGTTTGTCTGCTGAGAGACCTTACATAAACCGCTTGGTTTCTTTCACCACAAAGCATTTTTTGCAATCTGACAATGCAGGTGGATTAACAACAAGCTAAACTGTGTTTTGGTATAGTGCACTTGTGATTTCATGCAAATGTATATTTGTAGGTAATTAATTTGAATTTGGCCGCTCTGGTCAATGTTGGATGAAATGAATCCCCTAACGGATTGTGCACCAAGATATTAACATGACTGATTGGATGGATTTGACCAAGCAACTTGTAATCTTTCTGAACCTTTATTTGAACTCTTGACTGACTGGGTTATTGACACACTGATGCACCGACGGACAGACAGCAGGCAGGCAGGCAGACAGACAGAGAGACGGACGGACAGGCAGGCAGGCTGGGGAGACAACAGAGAGACAACAGACAGACAGACAGAGACGGACGGACAGACAGACAGGCAGGCGGGGAGGACAAAAACAGAGAGATAACAGAGGCGGGCAGACAGACAGGCGGGCAGACAGACAGGACAGGGCGGGCAGACAGACGAAGAGAGGAGACATACCTCTATTTCAGTGAAGATGCCGGTGGTCTTCTGCAGTATGGCATACATACAGTGAGCCACGTTCACCGCATGTTTCCAGTTATGGTAGAGGGAACACGCCGATAATTCTTCCTCACAGACATTGTGAACCTGCACAACTTCTCCAGCTCAAAACTAGAAGGAGGAGGGGGGGGGGGAGAGGAGAGAGGATTAGGGGGGAGAGGAGGGAGAGGATAGGGGTGAGAGACAGGATAGGGGGAGAGAGAGAGGATGGGATAGAGAGAGTATGGGGAGATGAGAGGATAGTGGGAGAGAGATAGAGGATAGTGGAGAGGAAGGGAGAGGATAGGGGTGAGAGGAAGGGGAGGAGAGGGGTGATGAGAGCGAGGGATGGTGGGACGAGAGAGGATAGGGGACGAGAGATAGAGGATAGGGGAGAGGAAGGGGAGAGACGGGTGCTCGTCCGGTCCGCATCTGGGTGCGCGTCTCGAGGATGGGGAGAGAGAGATAGAGGATAGGGGAGAGGAAGGGAGAGGATAGGGGTGAGAGAGAGGATAGGGGAGAGAGAGAGTGGATGGGGAGGGAGAGAGATAGGATAGGGGGAGAGGATAGGGATAGGATGGGGAGAGAGATAGAGGATAGGGGAGAGGAAGGGAGAGGATAGGGGTGAGAGAGAGAGGATAGGGGAGAGAGAGCGAGAGAGGATGGGGAGAGGTAGGGAGAGGAAGGGAGAGGATAGGGGTGAGAGAGAGAGGATAGGGGAGAGAGATAGAGGCTCGGGGGAGAGGAAGGGAGAGGATAGGGGTGAGAGAGAGAGGATAGGGGAGAGAGAGGATGGGGAGAGGTAGGGAGATGATAGGAGAGAGAGATAGAGGATGGGGGAGAGGTAGGGAGAGGATAGGGAGAGGTAGAGAGAGACAGCAACATAGTTAGACCAAAACATGAGAAAAGTGAAAGCATGGATGTCATCAACTGATTCTAAACAGGGTGGGGAGGAGAAAGAGAAAGAGGGTCTGAGGTCATCTGCCTTTCGTCTAAAGAGCAGGAATCCAGACTTCAACAAAGTAATTAAATACAGGCATTGCATCCAACAAGAAACCTGGTATAGAGGAGAGGAACCCACTGGTTGCCCTCTAGGTTACAGAGTGCTGGTAGTCCCATCCACCAAAACTACCAGGTGGGTGGTATAGAGGAGATGGACCCACTGGTTGCCCTCTAGGTTAACAGAGAGCTGGTAGTCCCATCCACCCAAACTACCAGGTGGGTGGTATAGAGGAGATGGACCACTGGTTGCCCCCTAGGATACAGAGAGCTGGTAGTCCCATCCACCAAACTACCAGGTGGGTGGTATAGAGGAGACAGACCCACTGGTTGCCCTCTAGGTTACAGAGAGCTGGTAGTCCATCCACCACACTACCAGGGTGGGTGGTATAGAGGAGACGGACCCACTGGTTGCCCTCTAGGTTACAGAGAGCTGGTAGTCCCATCCACCACACTACCAGGTGGGTGGTATAGAGGAGACGGACCTACTGGTGCCCTCTAGGTTACAGAGTGCTGGTAGTCCCATCCACCACACTACCAGGTGGGAAACATGGTATAAGGGAGACGGACCCACTGGTTTCCCTCTAGGTTACAGAGAGCTGGTAGTCCCATCCACCACAGTACCAGGTGGGTGGTATAGAGGAGACAGACCCACTGGTTGTCCTCTAGGTTACAGAGAGCTGGTAGTCCCACCACACTAACAGGTGGGTGGTATAAGGGAGACGGACCCACTGGTTTCCCTCTAGGTTACAGGGTGCTGGTAGTCCCATCCACCAAACTACCAGGTGGGTGGTATAGAGGAGATGGACCCACTGGTTGTCCTCTAGGTTACAGAGAGCTGGTAGTCCCACCACACTAACAGGTGGGTGGTATAAGGGAGACGGACCCACTGGTTGTCCTCTAGGTTACAGAGAGCTGGTAGTCCCACCAAACTACCAGGTGGGTGGTATAGAGGAGACAGACCCACTGGTTGCCCTCTAGGTTACAGAGAGCTGGTAGTCCATCCACCACACTACCAGGTGGGTGGTATAGAGGAGACGGACCCCACTGGTTGCCCTCTAGGTTACAGAGAGCTGGTAGTCCCATCCACCACACTACCAGGTGGGTGGTATAGAGGAGACGGACCTACTGGTTGCCCTCTAGGTTACAGAGTGCTGGTAGTCCCATCCACCACACTACCAGGTGGGAAACATGGTATAAGGGAGACGGACCCACTGGTTTCCCTCTAGGTTACAGAGAGCTGGTAGTCCCATCCACCACAGTACCAGGTGGGTGGTATAGAGGAGACAGACCCACTGGTTGTCCTCTAGGTTACAGAGAGCTGGTAGTCCCACCACACTAACAGGTGGGTGGTATAAGGGAGACGGACCCACTGGTTTCCCTCTAGGTTACAGGGTGCTGGTAGTCCCATCCACCAAACTACCAGGTGGGTGGTATAGAGGAGATGGACCCACTGGTTGTCCTCTAGGTTACAGAGAGCTGGTAGTCCCACCACACTAACAGGTGGGTGGTATAAGGGAGACGGACCCACTGGTTGTCCTCTAGGTTACAGAGAGCTGGTAGTCCCACCACACTACCAGGTGGGTGGTATAGAGGAGATGGACCCACTGGTTGCCCTCTAGGTTACAGAGAGCTGGTAGTCCATCCACCACACTACCAGGTGGGTGGTATAGAGGAGATGGACCCACTGGTTGCCCTCTAGGTTACAGAGAGCTGGTAGTCCCATCCACCACACTACCAGGTGGGTGGTATAGAGGAGACAGACCCACTGGTTGTCCTCTAGGTTACAGAGAGCTGGTAGTCCCATCCACCACACTACCAGGTGTGAAACATGGTATAAGGGAGACGGACCCACTGGTTTCCCTCTAGGTTACAGAGAGCTGGTAGTCCCACCACACTAACAGGTGGGTGGTATAGAGGAGATGTACCCACTGGTTGCCCTCTAGGTTACAGAGAGCTGGTAGTCCCATCCACCAAACTACCAGGTGGGTGGTATAGAGGAGATGGACCCACTGGTTTCCCTCTAGGTTACAGAGAGCTGGTAGTCCCATCCACCACACTACCAGGTGGGTGGTATAGAGGAGATGGACCCACTGGTTGTCCTCTAGGTTACAGAAAGCTGGTAGTCCCACCACACTAACAGGTGGGTGGTATAAGGGAGACGGACCCACTGGTTTCCCTCTAGGTTACAGAGAGCTGGTAGTCCCATCCACAACACTACCAGGTGTGAAACAGGGAAGAGCAGACCCACTGGTTGTCCTCTAGGTTACAGAGAGCTGGTAGTCCCATCCACTACCAGGTGTGAAACAGGGAAGAGCAGACCCACTGGTTGTCCTCTAGGTTACAGAGAGCTGGTAGTCCCATCCACCACACTACCAGGTGGGTGGTATAGAGGAGATGGACCCACTGGTTGTCCTCTAGGTTACAGAGAGCTGGTAGTCCCATCCACTACCAGGTGTGAAACAGGGAAGAGCAGACCCACTGGTTGCCCTCTAGGTTACAGAGAGCTGGTAGTCCCATCCACCACACTACCAGGTGTGAAACAGGGAAGAGCAGACCCACTGGTTGCCCTCTAGGTTACAGAGAGCTGGTAGTCCCATCCACCACACTACCAGGTGGGTGGTATAGAGGAGATGGACCCACTGGTTGCCCTCTAGGTTACAGAGAGCTGGTAGTCCCATCCACTACCAGGTGTGAAACAGGGAAGAGCAGACCCACTGGTTGCCCTCTAGGTTACAGAGAGCTGGTAGTCCCATCCACTACCAGGTGTGAAACAGGGAAGAGCAGACCCACTGGTTGCCCTCTAGGTTACAGAGAGCTGGTAGTCCCATCCACTACCAGGTGTGAAACAGGGAAGAGCAGACCCACTGGTTGCCCTCTAGGTTACAGAGAGCTGGTAGTCCCATCCACTACCAGGTGTGAAACAGGGAAGAGCAGACCCACTGGTTGCCCTCTAGGTTACAGAGAGCTGGTAGTCCCATCCACTACCAGGTGTGAAACAGGGAAGAGCAGACCCACTGGTTGCCCTCTAGGTTACAGAGAGCTGGTAGTCCCATCCACTACCAGGTGTGAAACAGGGAAGAGCAGACCCACTGGTTGCCCTCTAGGTTACAGAGAGCTGGTAGTCCCATCCACTACCAGGTGTGAAACAGGGAAGAGCAGACCCACTGGTTGCCCTCTAGGTTACAGAGAGCTGGTAGTCCCATCCACTACCAGGTGTGAAACAGGGAAGAGCAGACCCACTGGTTGCCCTCTAGGTTACAGAGAGCTGGTAGTCCCATCCACTACCAGGTGTGAAACAGGGAAGAGCAGACCCACTGGTTGCCCTCTAGGTTACAGAGAGCTGGTAGTCCCATCCACTACCAGGTGTGAAACAGGGAAGAGCAGACCCACTGGTTGCCCTCTAGGTTACAGAGAGCTGGTAGTCCCATCCACTACCAGGTGTGAAACAGGGAAGAGCAGACCCACTGGTTGCCCTCTAGGTTACAGAGAGCTGGTAGTCCCATCCACTACCAGGTGTGAAACAGGGAAGAGCAGACCCACTGGTTGCCCTCTAGGTTACAGAGAGCTGGTAGTCCCATCCACTACCAGGTGTGAAACAGGGAAGAGCAGACCCACTGGTTGCCCTCTAGGTTACAGAGAGCTGGTAGTCCCATCCACTACCAGGTGTGAAACAGGGAAGAGCAGACCCACTGGTTGCCCTCTAGGTTACAGAGAGCTGGTAGTCCCATCCACTACCAGGTGTGAAACAGGGAAGAGCAGACCCACTGGTTGCCCTCTAGGTTACAGAGAGCTGGTAGTCCCATCCACTACCAGGTGTGAAACAGGGAAGAGCAGACCCACTGGTTGCCCTCTAGGTTACAGAGAGCTGGTAGTCCCATCCACTACCAGGTGTGAAACAGGGAAGAGCAGACCCACTGGTTGCCCTCTAGGTTACAGAGAGCTGGTAGTCCCATCCACTACCAGGTGTGAAACAGGGAAGAGCAGACCCACTGGTTGCCCTCTAGGTTACAGAGAGCTGGTAGTCCCATCCACTACCAGGTGTGAAACAGGGAAGAGCAGACCCACTGGTTGCCCTCTAGGTTACAGAGAGCTGGTAGTCCCATCCACTACCAGGTGTGAAACAGGGAAGAGCAGACCCACTGGTTGCCCTCTAGGTTACAGAGAGCTGGTAGTCCCATCCACTACCAGGTGTGAAACAGGGAAGAGCAGACCCACTGGTTGCCCTCTAGGTTACAGAGAGCTGGTAGTCCCATCCACTACCAGGTGTGAAACAGGGAAGAGCAGACCCACTGGTTGCCCTCTAGGTTACAGAGAGCTGGTAGTCCCATCCACTACCAGGTGTGAAACAGGGAAGAGCAGACCCACTGGTTGCCCTCTAGGTTACAGAGAGCTGGTAGTCCCATCCACTACCAGGTGTGAAACAGGGAAGAGCAGACCCACTGGTTGCCCTCTAGGTTACAGAGAGCTGGTAGTCCCATCCACTACCAGGTGTGAAACAGGGAAGAGCAGACCCACTGGTTGCCCTCTAGGTTACAGAGAGCTGGTAGTCCCATCCACTACCAGGTGTGAAACAGGGAAGAGCAGACCCACTGGTTGCCCTCTAGGTTACAGAGAGCTGGTAGTCCCATCCACTACCAGGTGTGAAACAGGGAAGAGCAGACCCACTGGTTGTCCTCTAGGTTACAGAGAGCTGGTAGTCCCACCACACTACCAGGTGTGAAACAGGGAAGAGCAGACCCACTGGTTGCCCTCTAGGTTACAGAGAGCTGGTAGTCCCATCCACTACCAGGTGTGAAACAGGGAAGAGCAGACCTAACCCAGACCTTTTTTTACTTTTTAAATGTTGTATTTAACCTTTATTTAAGCCGCTAGGCCAGTTGAGAACAAGTTCTCATTTACAACTGCGACCTGGCCAAGATGAGCTTACCTCAATTACGAGAGGACTAAGGTTTGAGTAGAGACCAGTACCTCACAGAGAGGGCAAAGGTTTGAGTAGAGACCAGTACCTCACAGAGGGAGTTAAGGTTTGAGTAGAGACCAGTACCTCACAGAGAGGGCTAAGGTTTGAGTAGAGACCAGTACCTCACAGAGAGGGCAAAGGTTTGAGTAGAGACCAGTACCTCACAGAGAGGGCAAAGGTTTGAGTAGAGACCAGTACCTCACAGAGAGGGCAAAGGTTTGAGTAGAGACCAGTACCTCACAGAGGGAGCAAAGGTTTGAGTAGAGACCAGTACCTCACAGAGGGAGTTAAGGTTTGAGTAGAGACCAGTACCTCACAGAGAGGGCTAAGGTTTGAGTAGAGACCAGTACCTCACAGAGAGGGCAAAGGTTTGAGTAGAGACCAGTACCTCACAGAGGGAGTTAAGGTTTGAGTAGAGACCAGTACCTCACAGAGGGAGTTAAGGTTTGAGTAGAGACCAGTACCTCACAGAGAGGGCTAAGGTTTGAGTAGAGACCAGTACCTCACAGAGGGAGTTAAGGTTTGAGTATTGTTGAATCTTTTAACCACGTGGTTAAACTCTGAGACTATCGATTCCGACAGAATAAGAACAAGTCTTTGATATTAATTACTAGTCTGCAGCTAGGAATTCGGTATCATTGAACGCGAAGAACGACAACTGCCGAAACTATTCTATTCTATCTATTCTACAAGAACATTTCTGAAATGGGACTCTGAAGTACCCATTCTAACCAAAGGGGGGACGATGAGATGAACTCTCCAACAGAAAGACGGACGATTCCAACAGAGACCCTGATGACACACTGAACGAATGAGTGAGTGTTCATGTGCAAAGGATTAGCATTTCAATTGTTATAATTATCAAATGTGTAGGTACTCACTTGCGTAATTCCCGACCTTTCTCAGTCGACCCCCATTTCCCTTTTGTCCACCAAGCCGCGATACCAGTTTATTCATAGTGAAGACTGGGTTCGTGCAGATAACAAACAATTTACGACATTTGGAATGAGACTAACGTGAGGTAAAGAATAATTAATTATAATTAGAAGACTAGTTGATCAGATACTAAAATATCTGCAGAGTTATATTAGGAAAATTATAACTTTGTAATCTGAATATTTTCCTTGGTGCCCCGACTTCCTAGTTAATTACATTTACATGATTTAGTTAGTTTAATCACGTAATAATAATTACAGAAAATTTATTTGATAAAATAAGTCTTCAGTTGAATGATGCCAAAGACACGACAGGCCACGACAGGCCATAGTAGCGAAGTAATTCCAAATTTAGCAAATTAACACTGGAGTGATAGATGTGCAGATGACGATGTGCATGTAGTGATACTGGTGTGCAAAAGAGCAGAAAAGTAAATAAAAACAATATGGGGATGAGGTAGGTAGATTGGATGGGCTATTTACAGATGGGCTGTGTATAGCTGCAGCGATCGGTTAGCTGCTCAGATTGCTGATGCTTAAAGTTAGTGAGGGAGGTATAAGTCTCCAACTTCAGTGATTTTTGCAATTTGTTCCAGTCATTCGTCCCCTATCCTCAGACCTAACCCACTCTATTAAACTTGTCAAAACAGGAACATTTTACATCTGGCTAGAAATTAATAAGGAAATTATCTCAACAGAGAAAAATGTCCTCACTTGTGCTACCTATATCCCTCCAATAAAATCCCCATACTTTAAAAATGACAACTTCTCCATCCTAGACCGGGAGATCAACAATTTCCAGGCCCAGGGACATGTACTAGTCTGTGGTGACCTAAATGCCAGAACTGGACAAGAACCTGACACCCTCAGCACACAGGGAGACAAACACCTACCTGGAGGTGACAGCATTCCCTCCCCCATATGCCCCCCTAGGCACAACTATGACAACATAACCAACAAAAACGGGTCACAACTCCTGCAGCTCTGTCGCACGCTGGGTATGTACATAGTGAACGGTAGGCTTCGAGGGGACTCCTATGGTAGGTACACCTATACACCTATATACTATGAGAAAACAAAAAACAAAAATGGGTCACAACTCCTGCAGCTCTATCGCACACTGGGTAGGGTACATAGTCAATGGTAGGTTTCGAGGAGACTGCTGTGGAAGGTACACCTACAGCTCATCCCTTGGCACTAGTACTGTAGAATACTTTATCACTGATCTCAACCCAGAGACTCTCAGAGGGTTCACAGTCAGCCCACTGACCTCAACCCAGAGACTCTCAGAGCGTTCACAGTCAGCCAACTGACCTCAACCCAGAGACTCTCAGAGCGTTCACAGTCAGCCCACTGACCTCAACCCAGAGACTCTCAGAGCGTTCACAATCAGCCCACTGACCTCAACCCAGAGACTCTCAGAGCGTTCACAGTCAGCCCACTGACACCCCTATCAGATCAGTCAGCCCACTGACACCCCATTCAGACCAAAATCAGTTTACTTGAACAGAGTAATAATCATTCATGAGGCATCAAAGCCAAAGGAACTGAATAATATTAAGAAATGCTATAGATGGAAGGAACGTAGTGTGGAAACCTACCAAACTATTAGGCAACAACAAATTCAATCCCTTTTAGACAACTTCCTGGACAAAACGTTCCACTGTAATAGTGAAGGTGTAAACTTGGCAGTAGAACATCTACAGAATATTTGACCTCTCAGCTTCCCTATCAAATCTAAACATTACAAGCAGACAACCGAAGAAAATGACCAACAATGACAAATGGTTTTATGAAGAATGCAAAAGTCTACCCCTTCACTATGGTGAGTCACTAAAGCAATACAGAAATACACTATGGAAAAAGAAGGAACAGCATGTCAGAAATCAGCTCAATGTAATTGAAGAATGCATAGACTCTAACCACTTCTGGGAAAATTGGAAAACACTAAACAAACAACAACACGAAGAATTATCTATCCAAAACGGAGATGTATGGATAAACCACTTCTCCAATCTGTTTGACTCTATAACAAAGAACAAAAACATATATATGATCAATTACAAATATTAGAATCAGCTATTAAAGACTACCAGAACCTACTGGATTCTCCAAATACCTTGAATGAGCTACCAGATAAAATACAAACCCTTCAACCCAAAAAGGCCTGTGGGTGGATGGTACCATAAATAAAATGATCAAATATACAGAACAAAAATTCCAATTGGCTTTACTTAAACTCTTTAACATCATCCTCAGCTCTGGCATCTTCCCCAATATTTGGAACCAAGGACTGATCACTCAAATCCACAAAAGTGGAGACAAATTTGACCCCAATAACTACCGTGGGTGGGATATGCATCAACAGCAACCTTGGGAAAATCCTCTGCATTATCATTAACAGCAGACTCGTACATTTCCTCAATGAAAACAATGTACTGAGCAAATGTCAAATTGGCTTTTTACCAAATTACCGTACGACAGATCACGTATTCACCCTGCACACCCTAATTGACAACCAAACAAACCAAAACAAAGGCAAAGTCTTCTCATGATTGGTTGATAAAAAAAAAAAGCTTTGGACTCAATAATAAAAAAAGAGGGTCTGATCTGAGGATCTGCTGATGGAAAGTGGTGTTGGGGGAAAAACATACGACATTATAAAATCCCATGTACACAAACAACAAGTGTGCGGTTAAAATTGGCAAAGTAACACACACATTTCTTCCCACAGGGTCGTGGGGTGAGTCAGGGGTGCAGCTTAAGCCCCACAAACAACAAGTATTGGCAAAATAACACACACATTTCTTTCCACAGGGCCGGGGGGGGGGGGGGGGGCAGGGATGCAGCTTAAGCCCCACCCTCTTCAACATATATATCAATGAATTGGCGAGGGCACTAGAACAGTCTGCACCACCCGGCCTCACCCTACTAGAATCTGAAGTCAAATGTCTACTGTTTGCTGATGATCTGGTGCTTCTGTCACCAACCAAGGAGGGCCTACAGCAGCACCTAGATCTTATGCACAGATTTCTGTCAGACCTGGGCCCTGACAGTAAATCTCAGTAAGACCAAAATAATGGTGTTCCAAAAAAGGTCCAGTCACCAGGATGACAAATGCAAATTCCATCTAGACACCGTTGTCCTAGAGCACACAAAAAACTATACATACCTCTGCCTAAACATCAGCACCACAGGTAACTTCCACAAAGCTGTGAATGATCTGAGAGACAAGAAGGGCCTTCTATGCCATCAAAAGGAACATAAAATTCAGCATACCAATTAGAATCTGGCAAAAACTACTTGAATCAGTTATAGAACCCATTGCCCTTTATGGTTGTGAGGTCAGGGGTCCGCTCACCATCCAATAATTCACCAAATTGAGACTCTGCATGTAGAAGTCTGCCAAAAATATCCTAAGTGTACAACTTAAACACCAAATAATGCATGCAGAGCAGAATTACCCCCGATACCCACTAATGATCAAAATCCAGAAAAGAGACATTAACCACCTAAAAGGAAGCGATTCACAAACCTTCCATTACAAAGCCATCACCTACAGAGAGATGAAGCTGGAGAAGAGTCCCCTAAGCAAGCTGGTCCTGGGGTTCTGTTCACAAACACACCCCACAGAGCCCCAGGACAGAAACATAATTACACCCAACCAAATCATGAGAAAACTAAAAGATAATTACTTGACACATTGGAAAGAATTTACAAAAAAACTGAGCAAACTAGAACGCTATTTAGCCCTAAACAGAGAGTACACAGTGGCAGAATACCTGATCACTGTGACTGACCCAAACTTAAGGAAAGATTTGACTATGTTGACTCAGTGAGCATAGCCTTGCTATTGAGAAAGGCCGCTGTTTGCAGACCTGGCTCTCAAGAGAAGACAGGCTATGTGCACACTATCCACAAAATGAGGTGGAAACTGAGCTGCACTTCCTAACCTCCTGCCCAATGACCATATTAGAGACACATATTTCCCTCAGATTACACAGATCCACAAAGAATTCGAAAAAACAAATCCAATTTTGATAAACTCCCATATCTACTGGGGGAAATTCCACAGTGTGCCATCACAGCAGCAAGATGTGTGACCTGTTGTCACAAGAAAAGGGCAACCAGTGAAGAACAAAAACCATTTTAAATACAACCCATATTGATATTCCTTAATATACTTGAACTCTAGCAAGAGAGAGAGAGAGAGAGAGAGAGGTAAAGTATTGTAGAGGAATAGTATTTATCCTGTTCTATGGGTATATATGACTCAGTTAATTTATCTTAGAGTCTATGGGTATATATGACTCAGTTAATTTATCTTAGAATCTATGGGTATATATGACTCAGTTAATTTATCTTGTAGAATCTATGGGTATATATGACTCAGTTAATTTATCTTGTAGAATCTATGGGTATATATGACTCAGTTAATTTATCTTGTAGAATCTATGGGTATATATGACTCAGTTAATTTATCTTGTAGAATCTATGGGTATATTTGACTAAGTTAATTTATCTTGTAGAATCTATGGGTATATTTGACTAAGTTAATTTATCGTAGAGTCTATGGGTATATATGACTCAGTTAATTTATCTTGTAGAATCTATGGGTATATTTGACTAAGTTAATTTATCTTGTAGAATCTATGGGTATATTTGACTAAGTTAATTTATCTTAGAGTCTATGGGTATATATGACTCAGTTAATTTATCTTGTAGAATCTATGGGTATATTTGACTAAGTTAATTTATCTTGTAGAATCTATGGGTATATTTGACTAAGTTAATTTATCTTAGAGTCTATGGGTATATATGACTCAGTTAATTTATCTTAGAGTCTATGGGTATATTTGACTAAGTTAATTTCCCTGATGACAAGCAGCTGTAAATGTCCCAGAGGACATATATACGTACCTGGTCTCTCCACATGAGTTGTGGACCATGTATACAAAGACAGCTGGCCACAGCTCCTCAAACTGACTAATGTCAAAATGAAACCTGGAGAAGGGAGGGAGAGAGGGTAGGAAGGAGAGACAGGGTAGGGGGGAGAGACAGGGTTGGAGGGAGAGAGGGTAGGGGGGAGAGAGGGTAGGAGAGAGAGGAGGGAGAGGAGGGAGAGAGGGTAGGAGGGAAAGAGGGTAGGAGGGAGAGGCAGGGTAGGGGAGAGAGAGGGTAAGAGAGAGAGGAGGAAGAGAGGGTAGGAGGGAGAGGGGGTAGGGGGGAGAGGGGAGACAAAGGGTAGAGGGAGAGGAGCGAGGGAGGGTAGAGGGAGAGGGGGGAGAGAAAGAGGGAGAGGAAGAGGGAGAGGAGGGAGAGAAAGAGGGAGCATCTTAGATTATCATCGGCTGCAGTGTGTGGTGTAACAGGGTGTGTGTGAGAGAGAGAGTGTGTGTGAGTGTGTGCATGCATGCATTTGTGTGTGTGTGTTTATGTGGGAGAAAGAGATAGATACAGACAATAGCTGTAGATCTTGCAGGGCTGAAACACACACACACACACACACACACACACACACACACACACACACACACACACACACACACACACACACACACACACACACACACACACACACACACACACACCCTTCCTGCTCTGACCATTCTCTTCTGCTTCCTGTCTGTCTGTCTGTCTGTCTGTCTGTCTGTCTGTCTGTCTTAGGACACTCACAGTTCTATCTCTTTGTATAGGGGTGTCATGGTTAGGACACTCACAGTTCTATCTCTTTGTATAGGGGCCTTAGGGTTAGGACACTCACAGTTCTATCTCTTTGTATAGGGGCCTTATGGTTAGGACACTCACAGTTCTATCTCTTTGTATAGGGGCCTTATGGTTAGACACTCACAGTTCTATCTCTTTGTATAGGGGCCTTATGGTTAGGCACTCACAGTTCTATCTCTTTGTATAGGGCCCTTATGGTTAGGACACTCACAGTTCAATCGCTTTGTATAGGGGCCTTATGGTTAGACACTCACAGTTCTATCTCTTTGTATAGGGGCCTTATGGTTAGACACTCACAGTTCTATCTCTTTGTATAGGGGTGTAGGAAGGTCCAGCTGTGTGAGGGTCTTCCACTCCTCTGAAGTACAGATACTGTGGTAGGACAACTTCTCCATGGTTACCCTGTAGATACACTCAGAGTGCCTGATCCGGTGGTACATCTGGACAGACAGACAGAGACAGACAGAGAAGCAGACAGAGAAAGACAGACAGATGAGAACATGTGAACAGACAGGGAGACCGTGAGACAGTTAAAAAAATGGACCATTCTTTTTCTCTTGGCGTTGCAGTTGGGAGGCATATCGTTCCCCTGTCCTTGGCACCAAAGACTCTCTCTCCTCTCCTTTTCCCCCTGTCCTCATCCTCCCCTCAGTCTCTCTCCTCTCCTTTCCCCCCTGTCCTCATCCTCCCCTCAGTCTCTCTCCTCTCCTTTCCCCCCTGTCCTCATCCTCCCCTCAGTCTCTCTCCTCTCCTTTTCCCCCTGTCCTCATCCTCCCCTCAGTCTCTCTGCTCTCCTTTTGCCCCTGTCCTCATCCTCCCCTCAGTCTCTCTCCTCTCCTTTTCCCCTCAGTCTCTCTCCTCTCCTTTCCCCCCTGTCCTCATCCTCCCCTCAGTCTCTCTCCTCTCCTGTTCCCCCTGTCCTCATCCTCCTCTGTCTCTCTCCTCTCCTTTTCCCCTCAGTCTCTCTCCTCTCTTTCCCTCAGTCTTTCTCCTCTCCTCTCTCTTTCTCCCATCTCTCCCTCCCCTCAGTATCTCACCTCTCGTTTTCCTCTCCTCCCCTCAGTCTCTCCCCTGTCCTCTCCTCTCCTCCCGTCTCTCTCCTCTCGTCTCTCCCCTCGCTTTCTCCCCTCAGCCTATCTCTCCCCTCTCCTCTCAGTCTCTCTCTTCCCTCCTTCCCTCTTTTCCGTCACTTCTCTCTCTCACCCTCTCCCCTCCCTCTCTCCTCTCCCCTCCATTCCTGACTCCTCCCCTCAGTCTTTCTCTCTGCTCCTCTCCTCCACCTATGCCTGTCTCTCCTCCCCCTCTCCTCTTCTCTGCTCCTTTCTCATCCTCTCCTCCACTAATGCAACACACTTACGCAGGAGCGTCACGGACGTTACTTTTAAATATGGACGAGGCCCGTTAATACTGTAACACCCCGAGACCCTCCCCCGCCAAATGCCGAGACCCTCCCCCGCCAAACCCCGAGACCCTCCCCCGCCAAACCCCGAGACCCTCCCCCGCCAAACGCTGACACCCTCCCCCGCCAAACACCGAGACCCTCCCCCGCCAAACGCCGAGACCCTCCCCCGCCAAACGCCGAGACCCTCCCCCAGCCAAACGCCGAGACCCTCCCCGCCAAACCCCGAGACCCTCCCCCGCCAAACGCTGAGACCCTCCCCCGCCAAACGCCGACACCCTCCCCCGCCAAACGCCGAGATCCTCCCCCGCCAACTGCCGAGACCCTCCCCCGCCAAATGCAGAGACCCTCCCCCGCCAAACGCCGAGACCCGATGGAGGGAAGGTGTGGGGGTTTGGCGTCAGTGTGGCTACCGCCTGGCTGTCCTACCCCAGAGGTTTGGTGTCAGTGTGGCTACAGCCTGGCTGTCCTACCCCAGAGGTTTAGCGTCAGTGTGGCTACAGCCTGGCTGTCCTACCCCAGAGGTTCGGCGTCAGTGTGGCTACAGCCTGGCTGTCCTACCCCAGATGTTTGGTGTCAGTGTGGCTACCGCCTGGCTGTCCTACCCCAGAGGTTTGGCGTCAGTGTGGCTACCGCCTGGCTGTCCTACCCCAGAGGTTCGGTGTCAGTGTGGCTACAGCCTGGCTGTCCTACCCCAGAGGTTTGGCGTCAGTGTGGCTACCGCCTGGCTGTCCTACCCCAGAGGTTTGGAGTCAGTGTAGCTACAGCCTGGCTGTCCTACCCCAGAGGTTTGGCGTCAGTGTGGCTACAGCCTGGCTGTCCTACCCCAGAGGTTTGGTGTCAGTGTGGCTACAGCCTGGCTGTCCTACCCCAGAGGTTCGGCGTCAGTGTGGCTACAGCCTGGCTGTCCTACCCCAGAGGTTTGGCGTCAGTGTGGCTACCGCCTGGCTGTCCTACCCCAGAGGTTTGGCGTCAGTGTGGCTACCGCCTGGCTGTCCTACCCCAGAGGTTTGGCGTCAGTGTGGCTACAGCCTGGCTGTCCTACCCCAGAGGTTTGGCGTCAGTGTGGCTACCGCCTGGCTGTCCTACCCCAGAGGTTTGGCGTCAGTGTGGCTACCGCCTGACTGTCCTACCCCAGAGGTTTGGCGTCAGTGTGGCTACAGCCTGGCTGTCCTACCCCAGAGGTTTGGCGTCAGTGTGGCTACCGCCTGGCTGTCCTACCCCAGAGGTTTGGCGTCAGTGTGGCTACAGCCTGGCTGTCCTACCCCAGAGGTTTGGCGTCAGTGTGGCTACCGCCTGGCTGTCCTACCCCAGAGGTTTGGCGTCAGTGTGGCTACCGCCTGGCTGTCCTACCCCAGAGGTTTGGCGTCAGTGTGGCTACCGCCTGGCTGCCCTACCCCAGAGGTTTAACAACGTCTCAGGGACACACAGCTTAAAAGACATATCAGGGAGTGCTGGTCCCAACAGAGCTAAATAGTTCAGCTTTAGTCATGATATTCCACATCTCTTCCAAGTTTTTACTTTGTCTAATATTGATAAATGGTGTCGGTTAACCGTGTAGTACAGAGTTGAGAATCGCTGATTTTAATGGAAAGAGAAACTCTCCGATGATTTGTATACTGTATCCTGAATGTCGTGTATGTGGCTTGTTTTTCTTTCAGACACAAAATATAAATAAAATAAAAATAAAAATAAAATACATTTTGATTTAAAAAATATATATAGTAAAAGAGACAAAACACTGACGTTGGCACAGTGTAAGGCTAGAGCACAGAAGACGGCGAACATCTTGAAGTTGTTCTCGTCTGTTTTGGTGAAGGCACTTCCACTCAGCTTGTTAACCATCTGTACGACCCCTATTACGGTCCCCCTGGAAACGATGGGCATGCATAGGATGTTCCGCGTGGTGTATCCCGTATAGAGGTCCACCTCTCTGTGAAGGGAAAGGAAAGTGTTAAAAATAACATCACACTGTGCCCTACATAGACTTTAAAATGTACCACAGCATTCATTTTGACATGATACAATTGTTTTCATTCATTAGGCTGATATTCAAATCAAACTTTATTTGTCACATGCGCTGAATACATAACGTGAAATGATTACTTACAAACCCTTTAACCAACAATACAGTTCAATAAATAGAGTGAAGAAAGTATTTACAAAATAAACTAAAGTAATAAAATCTAATCAAAAAGTAACCCAAGAAAATAACATAACAATAACGAGGCTATAAACAGAGAGTACCGGCACCGAGTCAACGTGCAGGGGTACAGGTTAGTCGAGCTCATTTGTAAAGTGAGTTTTAAAAAGTAGTCATTTCTGTTGGGGGGGGGGGTCTGTATTCAAAACATTTTTAATGCAGTATTTTTTTGGGGGGGGGGGTCTGTATTCAAATTGTTTTAAAAAGTAGTATTTGGGGGGGGGGATCTGTATTCAAATTGTTTTAAAGCGTAGTATTTTGGGGGGGGGTCTGTATTCAAATAGTTTTATTTTTTGGGAGGGGGGGGTCTGTATTAAAACATTTTTTAATGCAGTATTTTTTGGGGGGGGGTGCTGTATTCAAATTGTTTTAAAAAGTAGCATTTTTTGGGGTGGGGGTGGATCTTGGGGGGGGGGGGGCTGTATTCAAATAGTTATAGTCACCTCCAAAGTAAATATTTGTAAAAATATATACTTTCCACAAAGCGTAGTTAAAACTCTAGTTAACCCAGTTCTGCTCTGAGGGTTAATAACATTCAGGTCTATTGTGATTGCTGACTCAGGAAATGATACTATAGTTATCCCAGGTCTGCTCTGAGGGTTAATTAATCACATTCAGATCTATTGTGTTTGCTGACTCGGGAAATGACACTATAGTTATCCCAGGTCTGCTCTGAGGGTTAATTAAACACATTCAGGTCTAATGGAAATGACACACATAAAGTAGGACGGCACCTTATCCACTATATAGTGCACTCCTTTTGACCAGGGCCCATATTGATCTACTCAAAAGTAGTGCACAATAGTCACGGGTTTGCACCTCCGTCACATCGTTGCCGTGGTTGTCAACGTCCTGCAGACGCCGCAGCATATTGACTTCCCACTGATGATTAACGCTAATTATTTATGAACGTGGGCTAATGACTGTTTCGTCAAAATTACAGTTTAGTGGCCTTGAAATATGATGGCATTATTGAAATAGACAAATAATTTGTAGAAAACAACATTGCTATCATTATGACGTCTTATATTTTACTTTAGAGAGATGGTAATGTTGCCATGAGCTAGCAAAGTTAGTCAGAAATAGCTAACAATGTTAACGTTAGCTAGCTAAAATGTTGGTGCTCTCCCTTCAAATCTTAGCTAGCCAGTTAATGTTATACTGCATCTAAAGTGTTAGAGGTGCCTTAGACCACAGTGGCGCAGCGGTCTAAGGTACTGCATCTCAGTGGTAGAGGCGTCACTACAGACCCTGGTTCGATTCCAGGCTGTATCACAACCGGCCATGATTGGGAGTTCCATAGGGCGTCGCACAATAGGCCCAGCATCGTCTGGGTTTGGCCGTGGTAGGCCGTCATTGTAAATAAGAATTTGTTCTTAACTCTCTTGCATAGTTAAATAAAAGGTTAAATATTATTGATTTATTGCCTTGCTAATTATTTGCCTCCTTTTGAAATGTCATCATGTCTCCAAGCCACAGTAGTGCACTTTAGAATACATCTTCATCACCACCTATAGAGACCGCATCGAGTGGAATGCTCAGATGGGGCATCAGTCCTAAAACGAACGTTCAAAACAATGTGGTGACGAAACGTGCGACCCGTGGATAGGATGTCAGTTCAGACTCAGCCAGGGTAAAATAAACGTTTCACCTATTAAAGCGTGGGTCTGCATAGGCGTCTGGGATGTTAAGGACCTCCCCCGTCCGTGCCACTTGGCCCGCTATACCTTTCTCTATAGAAAACCTGGACAAGGAGAGGACAGAAGAGCGCTGGAGGTTACAACCATACAAATAGAATTGGTGAATGGACATTTCTGTTCTAAGAATTCTACTTCCCTATTTTAAGATTCTAGTTTCCCTGTTCTAAGATTCTAGTTTCCCTGTTCTAGGATTCTAATTTTCCTGTTCTACAATTCTATTTTCCCTCTTATATGATTTATAGTTCCCCTGATCTAGGATTCTAGTTCCCCTGTTCTAGGGATTCTAGTTCCCCTGATCTAGGATTCTAGTTCCCCTGTTCTAGGGATTATAGTTCCCCTGATCTAGGATTCTAGTTCCCCTGTTCTAGGGATTATAGTTCCCCTGTTCTAGGGATTATAGTTCTATGGTTACAACTGCTCAGCTGCTGTCACCAGAGAATTGTTCACATGATCCCTTGTCAATTCAACATAGCCGTCCGAGAATCGTTCACCTGATCCCTTGTCAATTCAAGGTGTCTGGCTAGACTGCAAACTCTCCTTCCAGACTCATATCAAACATCTCCAATCGAAAATCAAATCAAGAGTCGGCTTTCTATTCCGCAACAAAGCCTCCTTCACTCAAGCCGCCAAGCTTACCCTAGTAAAACTGACTATCCTACCGATCCTCGACTTCGGCGATGTCATCTACAAAATGGCTTCCAACACTCTACTCAGCAAACTGGATGCAGTCTATCACAGTGCCATCCGTTTTGTCACTAAAGCACCTTATACTACCCACCACTGCGACTTGTATGCTCTAGTCGGCTGGCCCTCGCTACATATTCGTCGCCAGACCCACTGGCTCCAGGTCATCTACAAGTCTATGCTAGGTAAAGCTCCGCCTTATCTCAGCTCACTGGTCACGATGGCAACACCCATCCGTAGCACGCGCTCCAGCAGGTGTATCTCACTGATCATCCCTAAAGCCAACACCTCATTTGGCCGCCTTTCGTTCCAGTACTCTGCTGCCTGTGACTGGAACGAATTGCAAAAATCGCTGAAGTTGGAGACTTTCATCTCCCTCACCAACTTCAAACATCAGCTATCTGAGCAGCTAACCGATCGCTGCAGCTGTACATAGTCTATTGGTAAATAGCCCACCCTTTTCACCTACCTCATCCCCGTACTGTTTTTATTTATTTACTTTTCTGCTCTTCTGCACACCAATATCTCTACCTGTACATGACCATCTGATCTTTTATCACTCCAGTGTTAATCTGCAAAATTGTAATTATTTGCCTACCTCCTCATGCCTTTTGCACACATTGTATATAGACCCCCCCTTCGTTTTCTACTGTGTTATTGACTTGTTAATTGTTTACTCCATGTGTAACTCTTTGTTGTATGCTCACACTGCTATGCTTTATCTTGGCCAGGTCGCAGTTGCAAATGAGAACTTGTTCTCAACTAGCCTACCTGGTTAAATAAAGGTGAAATAAAATAAAATAAATAAAATTGGCCGTCAGAGAATCGTTCACATGATCCCTTGTCAATTCAACATAGCCGTCAGAGAATCGTTCACATGATTCCTTGTCAATTCAACATAGCCGTCAGAGAATCGTTCACATGATCCCTTGTCAATTCAACATAGCCGTCAGAGAATCGTTCACCTGATCCCTTGTCAATTCAACATACCCGTCAGAGAATCGTTCACGTGATCACAAGTCAACCCTTCAGAGAATCACTCAGATAAGCAGTAAAAGAATCGATCAGGACCCTTACCTAATCTCTTTGGTTTTCCTGAAGACAGGTTTGCCCTCGTTCTCCTCCCCGATGTCAAACAGGTCTGAGTACAGTTCATTGTTATTGTGGTCCACCTGGAACAGTGCACATCTGTCCGCATTCACCAGGTTTTTTGCATATATCTGAAACACAACACCATGATAAACCGCATCAGTACGCTACACAGAAAGACATGGTCACACAGACAGGGGGCGAATCATAACTTCTCTTACCATTGATATCAACCCATATGACTAAATGAACATTTTGACTTAAAGGGGAAGTTAGGATTCACGGTAGCGCCTTTACAATAAGGTTCCATTTGTTAAAGGTTTCTTAAAGGGGAAGTTAGGATTCATGGTAGCGCTTTACAATAAGGTTCCATTTGTTAAAGGTTTCTTAAAGGGGAAGTTAGGATTCAAGGTAACGCCTTTACAATAAGGTTCCATTTGTTAAGGGTTTCTTAAAGGGGAAGTTAGGATTCACGGTAGCACTTTACAATAAGGTCCCATTTGTTAAGGGTTTCTTAAAGGGGAAGTTAGGATTCACGGTAGCGCTTACAATAAGGTTCCATTTGTTAAGGGTTTCTTAAAGGGGAAGTTAGGATTCACAGTAGCGCTTTACAATAAGGTTCCATTTGTTAAGGGTTTCTTAAAGGGGAAGTTAGGATTCACAGTAGCGCTTTACAATAAGGTTCCATTTGTTAAGGGTTTCTTAAAGGGGCTATAATTACATTATTAACAATTATTTAATAGGGAGGCAGGTAGTGGTTAGAGGGTTGGGTTGGGCCAGTAACTGAAAGAGAGGGAAGGGAGTCAAGTAGGAGAGGTAAGGGAGGCAGGTAGGAGAGGGAAGGGAGGCAGGTAGGAGAGGGAAGGGAGTCAGGTAGGAGAGGTAAGGGAGGCAGGTAGGAGAGGGAAGGGAGTCAGGTAGTAGAGGGAAGGGCGTCAGGTAGGAGAGGGAAGGGAGTCAGGTAGGAGAGGGAAAGGAGGCAGGTAGGAGAGGGAAGGGAGGCAGGTAGGAGAGGGAAAGGAGGCAGGCAGGAGAGGGAAAGGAGGCAGGTAGGAGAGGGAAGGGAGGCAGGTAGGAGAGGGAAAGGAGGCAGGCAGGAGAGGGAAGGGAGGCAGGTAGGAAGGAAGGGGAAGGGAGGCAGGTAGGAGGGGGAAGGGAGGCAGGTAGGAGAGGGAAGTAAGGTATCCTCATGGTAACAGTAATACCATTGGTTGGTGTAACAGTGGAGGAGGTTTCCTCTCATGGTAACTGTAATACCATTGGTTGGTGTAACAGTGGAGGAGGTTTCCTCTCATG
Organism: Oncorhynchus kisutch; assembly: GCF_002021735.2. Classification (NCBI taxonomy): domain Eukaryota; kingdom Metazoa; phylum Chordata; class Actinopteri; order Salmoniformes; family Salmonidae; genus Oncorhynchus; species Oncorhynchus kisutch. The sequence goes on along the minus strand of NC_034198.2, from coordinate 42,424,494 downwards.
GTAACTGTAATACCATTGGTTGGTGTAACAGTGGAGGAGGTATCCTCATGGTAACTGTAATACCATTGGTTGGTGTAACAGTGGAGGAGGTTTCCTCTCATGGTAACTGTAATACCATTGGTTGGTGTAACAGTGGAGGAGGTTTCCTCTCATGGTAACTGTAATACCATTGGTTGGTGTAACAGTGGAGGAGGTTTCCTCTCATGGTAACTGTAATACCATTGGTTGGTGTAACAGTGGAGGAGGTATCCTCATGGTAACTGTAATACCATTGGTTGATGTAACAGTGGAGGAGGTTTCCTCTCATGGTAACTGTAATACCATTGGTTGGTGTAACAGTAGAGGAGGTATCCTCATGGTAACTGTAATACCATTGGTTGGTGTAACAGTGGAGGAGGTATCCTCATGGTAACTGTAATACCATTGGTTGGTGTAACAGTGGAGGAGGTATCCTCTCATGGTAACTGTAATACCATTGGTTGGTGTAACAGTGGAGGAGGTATCCTCATGGTAACTGTAATACCATTGGTTGGTGTAACAGTGGAGGAGGTATCCTCATGGTAACTGTAATACCATTGGTTGGTGTAACAGTGGAGGAGGTATCCTCTCATGGTAACTGTAATACCATTGGTTGGTGTAACAGTGGAGGAGGTTTCCTCTCATGGTAACTGTAATACCATTGGTTGGTGTAACAGTGGAGGAGGTATCCTCTCATGGTAACTGTAATACCATTGGTTGGTGTAACAGTGGAGGAGGTATCCTCTCATGGTAACTGTAATACCATTGGTTGGTGTAACAGTGGAGGAGGTATCCTCTCATGGTAACTGTAATACCATTGGTTGGTGTAACAGTGGAGGAGGTTTCCTCTCATGGTAACTGTAATACCATTGGTTGGTGTAACAGTGGAGGAGGTATCCTCTCATGGTAACTGTAATACCATTGGTTGGTGTAACAGTGGAGGAGGTATCCTCTCATGGTAACTGTAATACCATTGGTTGGTGTAACAGTGGAGGAGGTATCCTCTCATGGTAACTGTAATACCATTGGTTGGTGTAACAGTGGAGGAGGTATCCTCTCATGGTAACTGTAATACCATTGGTTGGTGTAACAGTGGAGGAGGTATCCTCATGGTAACTGTAATACCATTGGTTGGTGTAACAGTGGAGGAGGTATCCTCATGGTAACTGTAATACCATTGGTTGGTGTAACAGTGGAGGAGGTATCCTCTCATGGTAACTGTAATACCATTGGTTGGTGTAACAGTGGAGGAGGTATCCTCTCATGGTAACTGTAATACCATTGGTTGGTGTAACAGTGGAGGAGGTATCCTCATGGTAACTGTAATACCATTGGTTGGTGTAACAGTGGAGGAGGTATCCTCATGGTAACTGTAATACGATTGGTTGGTGTAACAGTGGAGGAGGTATCCTCATGGTAACTGTAATACCATTGGTTGGTGTAACAGTGGAGGAGGTATCCTCATGGTAACTGTAATACGATTGGTTGGTGTAACAGTGGAGGAGGTATCCTCATGGTAACTGTAATACCATTGGTTGGTGTAACAGTGGAGGAGGTATCCTCATGGTAACTGTAATACCATTGGTTGGTGTAACAGTGGAGGAGGTATCCTCATGGTAACTGTAATACCATTGGTTGGTGTAACAGTGGAGGAGGTATCCTCATGGTAACTGTAATACCATTGGTTGGTGTAACAGTGGAGGAGGTATCCTCATGGTAACTGTAATACCATTGGTTGGTGTAACAGTGGAGGAGGTATCCTCTCATGGTAACTGTAATACCATTGGTTGGTGTAACAGTGGAGGAGGTATCCTCTCACAACGTTGAATGTTTCGATCTTCATAACCACCATTCATTGCATGAACATTTTTTTATTAATATAGTGTTGGATCTGCTCTTATGAATGCAGTGATGTGAACCCAACACTGCCTATAAGTATGTCTATACTCTGAGTGAACTCTCAAATAATCTATAAATGATTTAACCACACTTATAACTTCTAAAAGTATACCTTATTTTTAAGTGACAGTCCTATAAATATTTATAACTGAGTTGTCAACAAGTGGAAAAAGTGCCAATCCACTAAGTCATAAACAAATGGGTTACCAACATGTATAACGGATGACCATTTTATTAACGAATTAGGCCTACTAATATTTATAACTTGTAAAAAAATAACTGGAAACTTTCTGGACATTTATTAATGAGTTGCAACCATTTATAACAGCATATAATCTCCTCAAACATGTAATACATAACACAAATCAAATGTAATGTAACGTAAGGATACATTGGGAAAACATGTTAATTGCAGTGACTCAAATCTGTAGCCTATCATTGGTATAGTGAGTAGCCTAGCTAATTCAGAGGGGGTTATTTTTCTCCCCTTTTTAATATTACAAGTCAGAATAGAATTTGACAACTGATTAACTAGTTACACTATAACATAGGGTTATCATGTTTCTTTTCTTGTTAAGCATTTTCCCATCCTGGAGTCTGAGACCGTACGGCAATCTGTGGGAGAGAAGAGGAATTGATGACAACGTAGCATATACACTCTAGCTATACAAAACTATACTATCACCATTATCTATACCATTTAGGTTTAGCTAGTCATGTTATCCACTGCTAGCTAATAATAACAATAATAGCTAGCTACCACAGATTAATTAAAGGGGTTAGCTATTTATCAATATAATACACTAGGTAGTTAGCTAGCTTGTGTGTCTTAAAATTGGAACCACTAGTGTGCTGACAAAGGAGGCTAACTAGCTAACTTACCAGCTACCTAGTTAGAGACAAAAAGTTAGATAACTAGCTCAGTTCAAAAGTTAGATAACTAGCTAGCTAGCGTGCTAATCCAAAAAAGCTAGCTAAACAACTTGCATGGAAATTCTGTCATGTCGATATTAACTAGCTAGCTGGCAGCTAAAGTTTGCCAGCTAGCTAGCGAACCTAAGGGCCAACAAACATGTTTTACTTAGCTAGCTAACTATATCATGCTAAAGTGTCACGCCTGCTCCCACTCACCCTGTCTGGCGCCCAAGTGCTCCAGGCTGCCCTTCATTACTCACATCTGTCACCATCATTACGCGCAGCAGCGCTCATTGGACTCATCTGGACTCCTTCCCTTTGTTGATTGCCCCGTCTATAACTGTCTGCTCCCCCGTTTGTTCCCTGTGTCAGCATTAACGTTGTGTGTCATGTTCAGATGCTGTCCTTTCCTGTCCCATGTCCAGATATATCATTAAATGTTCACTCCCTGTACTTGCTTCTCGTCTCCAGCATTGATTCGTACACTGGAGTATCTTGTGCTAAATCGTATAGCAGAGTTTCTATATAAAAAAAATACATTTGAACTTTTACCTAGTGCTAGCTAGCTAAAGTTTACTAGCTAACTAGGACAGAGGTGCTACCTAACATTAGCTAGCTAGGTACTTAGCTAGTTGAGCAGCCTGCTAAATCATTCAGCAAAACTTCCAGAACCAATAATATGACTTGAGATCTTCAGATGAGGCCTTTATTCCTGGAATAAATAAGTGTACCAATGCATCATCTGGGTTTCAAACGTGGGGCATCATGGGAGTTGGTCTGAAAACAAACCATTTCTGCATCTGGTACAGAGCAATTCATCACACCCAAAAGTGAGAAAATAACAATTGTTTAACTATGCATTTAAGTGTTCAATATTATACGCATTTCTAAGTGCATTTATTAATGCTTAATAGCTGGAGGTAAATAGTAGCTCACTATTTGGCAAGCAACTGACTGACTATGGAACTAGTTTGACCTATTTATCATAACCCATATATTAAATGGTTTATATATATTTTTATTTTACCTTTATTTTGCATTTACAAAATATAAAATAACCGTTAATAACATAATTACAAACCCGTTATAAACCATTTACAAATGAAACATTATTGTAAAGTGTTACCTGATTCGCTCCAGGGTTCGGCGTAATCATAAATCGATTCAGAAAGGTATTTTAAAAAGTGCACGTTAGCAAGGCTATACAAGTTGAAGTTACATAAATTGTCAGGTAAAAAACGGCAATCAAAAACAGGATATGAGACATATGAACTGAGGCGACACCAGTGGCACATGACAATACAATACACAGTACGCAGTACAGTATGTCACCACAACACGACACACATCCACTGTGGTCCTCATACACATTCTAGACAACCATCATGGACTTGGGCCAGACATTCGTGGTAGTGGTAGAAGAAGAAGAAGTCCCTTCCCTGAAATAGCAGACATCACAAACAAATAGAAAAACACAAAATAGACTAAATACGAAATAGACAAACAAACAAACAAACAAACAAACAAACAACAACGTACCATTATATGTTCAAGTAGAGAATCTATTGCCACAATGTTGTCAAAGTACGTTCTGTTGGAGAAAGAGAGAGAATGATAAACTAAGGGTAATGATGATTGATAGATTGATGAGGGTATAGATTATTGATAAGGGTAATGATGATTGATAGATTGATGAGGGTATAGATTATTGATAAGGGTATTGATGATTGATAAGGGTAATGATGATTGATAAGGGTAATGATGATTGATAAGGGTAATGATGATAAGGGTAATGATGATTGATAAGGGTAATGATGATTGATAAGGGTAATGATGATTGATAAGGGTAATGATGATTGATAAGGGTAATGATGATTGATAAGGGTAATGATGATTGATAGATTGATGAGGGTATAGATTATTGATAAGGGTAATGATGATTGATAGATTGATGAGGGTATAGATTATTGATACGGGTATTGATGATTGATAATGGTAATGATGATTGATAAGGGTATAGATGATTGATAAGGGTAATGATGATTGATAAGGGTAATGATGATTGATAAGGGTATAGATGATTGATACGGGTATCAATGATAAGGGTATGATTGATAAGGGTAAGTGTAATGGTGATTGATAAGGGTATAGATGATTGATAAGGGTATAGATGATTGATAAGGGTATAAATTATTGATAAGGGTATAGATGATTGATAAGGGTATAGATGATTGATAAGGGTATTGATGATTGATAAGGGTATGATGATTGATAAGGGTATGATTGATAAGGGTATAGATGATTGATAAGGGTATAGATGATTGATAAGGGTATTGATGATTGATAAGGGTATTGATGATTGATAAGGGTATTGATGATTGATAAGGGTATTGATGATTGATAAGGGTATAGATGATTGATAAGGGTATAGATTATTGATAAGGGTATTGATGATTGATAAGGGTATAGATGATTGATAAGGGTATTGATGATTGATAAGGGTATGATTGATAAGGGTATAGATGATTGATAAGGGTATAGATGAGTGATAAGGGTATTTTTCGTGCATGTCAACATCAGAAGCCTCCTCCCTAAGTTTGTTTTACTCACTGCTTTAGCACACTCTGCTAACCCTGATGTCCTTGCCGTGTCTGAATCTTGGCTCAGGAAGGCCACCAAAAATTCTGAGATTTCCATACCCAACTATAACATTTTCCGTCAAGATAGAACTGCCAAAGGGGGAGGAGTTGCAGTCTACTGCAGAGATAGCCTGCAAAGTAATACTTTCCAAGTCCATACCCATACTTTCCAAGTCCATACCCAAACAGTTCGAACTACTAATTTTGAAAATTACTCTCTCCAGAAATAAGTCTCTCACTGTTGCCGCCTGCTACCTCCCAGCTGTGCCCTGGACACCATTTGTGAATTGATCGCCCCCCCATCTAGCTTCAGAGTTTGTTCTGTTAGGTGACCTAAACTGGGATATGCTTAACACCAATGCAGTCCTACAATCTAAGCTAGATGCCCTCAATCTCACACAAATCATCAAGGAAACCACCAGGTACAACCCTAAATCTGTAAACAAGGGCACCCTCATAGACGTCATCCTGACCAACTGGCCCTCCAAATACACCTCCGCTGTCTTCAACCAGGATCTCAGCTATCACTGCCTCATTGCCTGTATCCGCTACGGAGCCGCAGTCAAACGACCACCCCTCATCACTGTCAAACGCTCCCTAAAACACTTCTGTGAGCAGGCCTTTCTAATCGACCTGGCCCGGGTATCCTGGAAGGACATTGACCTCATCCCGTCAGCTGAGGATGCCTGGTCATTCTTTAAAAGTAACTTCCTCACCATTTTAGATAAGCATGCTCCGTTCAAAAAATGCAGAACTAAGAACAGATATAGCCCTTGGTTTACTCCAGACCTGACTGCCCTTGACCAGCACATAAACATCCTGTGGCGGACTGCAATAGCATCGAATAGTCCCCGCGATATGCAACTGTTCAGGGAAGTCAGGAACCAATACACGCAGTCAGTCAGGAAAGCTAAGGCCAGCTTCTTCAGGCAGAAATGTGCATCCTGTAGCTCCAACTCCCAAAAGTTCTGGGACACTGTGAAGTCCATGGAGAACAAGAGCACCTCCTCCCAGCTGCCCACTGCACTGAGGCTAGGTAACACGGTCACCACCGATAAATCCATGATTATCGAAAACTTCAACAAGCATTTCTCAACGGCTGGCCATGCCTTCCGCCTGGCTACTCCAACCTCGGCCAACAGCTCCGCCCCCCCCCCCCCCGCAGCTACTCGCCCAAGCCTCTCCAGGTTCTCCTTTACCCAAATCCAGATAGCAGATGTTCTGAAAGAGCTGCAAAACCTGGACCCGTACAAATCAGCTGGGCTTGACAATCTGGACCCTCTATTTCTGAAACTATCTGCCGCCATTGTTGCAACCCCTATTATCAGCCTGTTCAACCTCTCTTTCATATCGTCTGAGATCCCCAAGGATTGGAAAGCTGCCGCAGTCATCCCCCTCTTCAAAGGGGGAGACACCCTGGACACAAACTGTTAGAGACCTATATCCATCCTGCCCTGCCTATCTAAGGTCTTCGAAAGCCAAGTCAACAAACAGGTCACTGAACATCTCGAATCCCACCGTACCTTCTCCGCTGTGCAATCTGGTTTCCGAGCCGGTCACGGGTGCACCTCAGCCACGCTCAAGGTACTAAACGATATCATAACCGCCATCGATAAAAGACAGTACTGTGCAGCCTACTTCATCGACCTTGCCAAGGCTTTCGACTCTGTCAATCACCATATTCTTATCGGCAGACTCAGTAGCCTCGGTTTTTCGGATGACTGACTTGCCTGGTTCACCAATTACTTTGCAGACAGAGTTCAGTGTGTCAAATCGGAGGGCATGCTGTCCGGTCCTCTGGCAGTCTCTATGGGGGTGCCACAGGGTTCAATCCTCGGGCCGACTCTTTTCTCTGTATATATCAATGATGTTGCTCTTGCTGCGGGCGATTCCCTGATCCACCTCTACGCAGACGACACCCTTCTATATACTTCTGGCCCGTCCTTGGACACTGTGCTATCTAACCTCCAAACGAGCTTCAATGCCACACAACACTCCTTCCGTGGCCTCCAACTGCTCTTAAACGCTAGTAAAACAAAATGCTTTTCAACCGTTCGCTGCCTGCACCCGCACGCCTGACCAGCATCACCACCCTGGATGGTTCCGACCTTGAATATGTGGACATCTATAAGTACCTAGGTGTCTGGCTAGACTATAAACTCTCCTTCCAGACTCATATCAAACATCTCCAATCGAAAATCAAATCTAGAGTCGGCTTTCTATTCCGCAACAAAGCCTCTTTCACTCACGCCGCCAAACTTACCCTAGTAAAACTGACTATCCTACCGATCCTCGACTTTGGCGATGTCATCTACAAAATTGCTTCCAACACTCTACTCAGCAAACTGGATGCAGTTTATCACAGTGCCATCCGTTTTGTCACTAAAGCACCTTATACCACCTACCACTGCGACTTGTATGCTCTAGTCGGCTGGCCCTCGATACATATTCGTCGCCAGACCCACTGGCTCCAGGTCATCTACAAGTCCATGCTAGGTAAAGCTCCGCCTTATCTCAGTTCACTGGTCACGATGGCAACACCCATCTGTAGCACGCGCTCCAGCAGGTGTATCTCACTGATCATCCCTAAAGCCTACACCTCATTTGGCCGCCTTTCGTTCCAGTTCTCTGCTGCCTGTGACTGGAACGAATTGCAAAAATCGCTGAAGTTGGAGACTTTTATCTCCCTCACTAACTTCAAACATCTGCTATCTGAGCAGCTAACCGATCGCTGCAGCTGTACTATCGGTAAATAGCCCACCCATTTTTACCTACCTCATCCCCATACTGTTTTTATTTATTTACTTTTCTGCTCTTTTGCACACCAATATCTCTACCTGTACATGACCATCTGATCATCACTCCAGTGTTAATCTGCAAAATTGTAATTATTTGCCTACCTCCTCATGCCTTTTGCACACTGTATATAGACTCCCCTTTTTTTCTACTGTGTTATTGACTTGTTAATTGTTTACTCCATGTGTAACTCTGTGTTGTCTGTTCACACTGCTGTGCTTTATCTTGGCCAGGTCGCAGTTGCAAATGAGAACTTATTCTCAACTAGCCTACCTGGTTAAATAAAGGTGAAATAAAATAAAAATGATTGATAAGGGTATTGATGAATGATAAGGGTATAGATGATTGATAAGGGTATTGATGATTGATAAGGGTATTGATGATTGATAAGGGTATGATTGATAAGGGTATAGATGATTGATAAGGGTATTGATGATTGATAAGGGTATTGATGATTGATAAGGGTATGATTGATAAGGGTATTGATGATTGATAAGGGTATAGATGATTGATACGGGTATTGATGATTGATAGATGATTGATAAGGGTATAGATGATTGATAGATGATTGATAAGGGTATTGATGATTAATAAGGGTATAGATGATTGATAGATGATTGATAAGGGTATAGATGATTGATAAGGGTATAGATTATTGATAAGGGTATTGATGATTGATAAGGGTATTGATGATTAATAAGGGTATAGATGATTGATAGATGATTGATAAGGGTATAGATGATTGATAGATGATTGATAAGGGTATTGATGATTGATAGATGATTGATAAGGGTATTGATGATTAATAAGGGTATAGATGATTGATAGATGATTAATAAGGGTATTGATGATTGATAGATGATTGATAAGGGTATAGATGATTGATTTGACCCATTTTATCGCAGGAGGAAAATAATCCCCCAGTAGGAGGATTTGAATGAATATTAAATATTCACAATCAAGGGGGCAGCTGGAAGCAGTGTTTGTAGGCTATACAAAACAGTACCGTACCTACATTGTACCTTAAGCTGGGTATAAATACTACAGATTGGGTTCCAACAGGCCTGGACCCAACTCATTGGAACGCCCCCACCCCATGACCCAACTCATTGGAACGCCCCCACCCCATGACCCAACTCATTGGAATGCCCCCACCCCATGACCCAACTCATTGGAACGCCCCCACCCCATGACCCAACTCATTGGAATGCCCCCACCCCATGACACAACTCATTGGAACGTCCCCACCCCATGACCCAACTCATTGGAATGCCCCCACCCCATGACCCAACTCATTGGAATGCCCCCACCCCATGACCCAACTCATTGGAACGCCCCCACCCCATGACCCAACTCATTGGAACGCCCCCACCCCATGACCCAACTCCTTGGAACGCCCCCACCCCATGACCCAACTCATTGGAACGCCCCCACCCCATGACCCAACTCATTGGAACGCCCCCACCCCATGACCCAACTCATTGGAACGCCCCCACCCCATGACCCAACTCATTGGAACGCCCCCACCCCATGACCCAAACAGCAATTTATTTTTTACACTTTATACCTGTCCAATAGCTCCCGAGTGGCGCAGCGGTCTAAGGCACTGCATCTCAGTGCTTGAGGTGTCACTACAGTCACCTTGGTTCGAATCCAGGATGTATCGCAACTGGCTGTGATTGGGGGTCCCATAGGCCAGCGCACAATTGGCCCAGCGTCGTCCGGGTTGGGCCCGTGGAGGCCTTCATTGTAAATAAGACTTTGTTCTTAACTGACTTAACTGACTTAACCGACAGAGTTAAAAACAGGAGGGTATCTCTCCAGGAACAAGGTTGGAGTTCAAATCTACAGGATGGTATCTCTCCAGGAACAAGGTTGGAGTTAAAACCTACAGGAGGGTATCTCTCCAGGAACAAGGTTGGAGTTAAAACCTACAGGAGGGTATCTCTCCAGGAACAAGGTTGGAGTTAAAACTTACAGGAGGGTATCTCTCCAGGAACAGGGTTGGAGTTAAAACCTACAGGAGAGTATCTCTCCAGGAACAGGGATGGAATTAAAACCTACAGGAGGGTACTTCTCCAGGAACAGGGTTGGAGTTAAAACCTACAGGAGGGTATCTCTCCAGGAACAGGGATGGAGTTAAAACCTACAGGAGGGTATCTCCAGGAACAGGGATGGAGTTAAAACCTAGTCAACTGCCACCCCCCCCCCAGGAAAGTTCTCCGCGACAAAAAGAATGATCAAGTTAAAATCCAACATCAGTATATGTGCTACAAGACAGAAGTGTCACATTTCTAGTAGAAAGTCATTGAGACAACCTTACTTTGACACTTCTAGCAGGAAGTCATTGAGCTCCGTCTGTTTGGCGAGGCCTCTGCACACCTGGGGATACAAAAACAACACGTCAGATGTTCAAACTAACGTCAACGATGTCATGCTAACAGTTAGTTAGCACTTTGTTTAAGTGTCAACAGCAGGATTACAGCGAGAGCGAGAGGGGTGTGGGGGAGAGAAAGAGGGAGAGGGAGAGACAGAGCGGGAGAGAGAGAAACACCTTTGTGCAGACTGCTGTAACAAAATGGTCTATTTGTGAACGGACAGAAACGCGAGAGAAACCCACTGTGACCCAGGATGCGTTGGGACACTGTACTTTTCACGTAGGTACAAACCACAAGGCTCTTTACACGCCATAATGACGGCCCTTGGGGGTCAAGTGTAAAAAGGCTTTAGGGTTGATTAGACTGAGACCTACCCAGTCACAGGGGAGTTCTGCTTCACACAAACACCATCATGAGAACACAACCCCGGACAAACGTACATGTGCAATTGTACTATGAGCGTTATTTGAGCCGATGAAGTGTTGAAACACAACAGTAGGTTATAATGTTCACAGCAGACACAACCCAATCCCATTAATCAAGAGTGTGTTATCAAGCATTTATCAAGAGTGTGTTTTAAAGCATTAATCAAGAGTGTGTTATCAAGCATTAATCAAGAGTGTTAATCAATAATTTATCAAGAGTGTTTTATCAATCATTTATCAAGAGTGTGTTATCAAGCATTAATCAAGAGTGTTTTATCAAGCATTTATCAACAGTGTGTTCCCAGGCATTTATCAACAGTGTGTTCCCAGGCATTTATCAACAGTGTGTTACCAGGCATTTATCAACAGTGTGTTCCCAGGCATTTATCAACAGTGTGTTCCCAGGCATTTATCAACAGTGTGTTCCCAGGCATTTATCAACAGTGTGTTCCCAGGCATTTATCAACAGTGTGTCCCCAGGCATTTATCAACAGTGTTTTATCAAGCATTTATCAACAGTGTGTTCCCAGGCATTTATCAACAGTGTGTTACCAGGCATTTATCAACAGTGTGTTCCCAGGCATTTATCAACAGTGTGTTCCCAGGCATTTATCAACAGTGTGTTCCCAGGCATTTATCAACAGTGTGTTACCAGGCATTTATCAACAGTGTGTTACCAGGCATTTATCAACAGTGTGTTCCCAGGCATTTATCAACAGTGTGTTACCAGGCATTTATCAACAGTGTGTCCCCAGGCATTTATCAACAGTGTGTCCCCAGGCATTTATCAACAGTGTGTCCCCAGGCATTTATCAACAGTGTGTCCCCAGGCATTTATCAACAGTGTGTCCCCAGGCATTTATCAACAGTGTGTCCCCAGGCATTTATCAACAGTGTGTCCCCAGGCATTTATCAACAGTGTGTTACCAGGCATTTATCAACAGTGTGTTACCAGGCATTTATCAACAGTGTGTCCCCAGGCATTTATCAACAGTGTGTTCCCAGGCATTTATCAACAGTGTGTTACCAGGCATTTATCAACAGTGTGTCCCCAGGCATTTATCAACAGTGTGTTACCAGGCATTTATCAACAGTGTGTCCCCAGGCATTTATCAACAGTGTGTTCCCAGGCATTTATCAACAGTGTGTTCCCAGGCATTTATCAACAGTGTGTTACCAGGCATTTATCAACAGTGTGTCCCCAGGCATTTATCAACAGTGTGTCCCCAGGCATTTATCAACAGTGTGTCCCCAGGCATTTATCAACAGTGTGTCCCCAGGCATTTATCAACAGTGTGTCCCCAGGCATTTATCAACAGTGTGTCCCCAGGCATTTATCAACAGTGTGTCCCCAGGCATTTATCAACAGTGTGTCCCCAGGCATTTATCAACAGTGTGTCCCCAGGCATTTATCAACAGTGTGTTCCCAGGCATTTATCAACAGTGTGTCCCCAGGCATTTATCAACAGTGTGTTCCCAGGCATTTATCAACAGTGTGTCCCCAGGCATTTATCAACAGTGTGTCCCCAGGCATTTATCAACAGTGTGTTCCCAGGCATTTATCAACAGTGTGTCCCCAGGCATTTATCAACAGTGTGTTACCAGGCATTTATCAACAGTGTGTCCCCAGGCATTTATCAACAGTGTGTCCCCAGGCATTTATCAACAGTGTGTCCCCAGGCATTTATCAACAGTGTGTCCCCAGGCATTTATCAACAGTGTGTCCCCAGGCATTTATCAACAGTGTGTCCCCAGGCATTTATCAACAGTGTGTTCCCAGGCATTTATCAACAGTGTGTCCCCAGGCATTTATCAACAGTGTGTCCCCAGGCATTTATCAACAGTGTGTTCCCAGGCATTTATCAACAGTGTGTCCCCAGGCATTTATCAACAGTGTGTTACCAGGCATTTATCAACAGTGTGTTCCCAGGCATTTATCAACAGTATTATTAAAGCATTGGTAACCAAATACACCTGAGACATCACATACGAAAACATTTCTTTAACTGTCTGATGGAGAAAAAAAAACACATTCAATAATCCAATGCTGACCTGTACTTGGTGAATAGCTACAGATGCCCATGCTAAACACGCCGTCGCAACCTTAAAAAAAAAAAGAAAAGAAAAGAAAATATTATTTATTTGAAAAGGGACAATGCACATCAATGAACAGTTCTGTAAATGTGATTTAGCCAGCTGGCTAGTTTTCATCTGTAGTCCCTGGGAAGATAGATTAAAAACACATAGCATCATCAACATTTAGCTTTTTTTTTTACAATAATAATAATAATTAAAATAAAAAGTACAAAAATCTAGAAGCAAGAAGGAAAAAAAAGGGTAAAGATGTTTTTAAATTTGACCGTTTGCTTTATGGGTATATTAATAAATAAACTATCACATGAATATGCGTAACGGTCAGCATATAAATAGCATTCTCAGTGTTTCCTCATCCTGTATGTTTATCCAACCTAATGCCCTCTCTGAATAATGCCTGTAACGTAATATCCCAGTAGAGAAAAACTGGTTGAAAAGACGTCAACACAACGAGAATACGTTGACGTTCTTATAACGTTATTACAACCATCTTGTCCCACTGGGTAATCTAACTATTTAACCCCTCAGTTCCTGCCATCTATACACGTCTCTGATTGGCTCATTAGGAGCGAATAGCAGAGTCTTCAGGGACTAACTGCTGCTCTCCTTATGAACTAATGGAAAGAGGGGATACCTAGTCAGTTGTACAACTGAATGCATTCAACTGAAATGTGTCTTCTGCATTTAACCCTCTGAATCAGAGAGTTGCAGGGGAGGGGGATGCCTTAATCGACATCCACGTCTTCAGCACCCGGGGAACAGTGGGTTAACAGCCTTGCTCAGGGGCAGAACGACAGATTTTTACCTCGTCGGCTCGGGGATTCGAACCAGCAACCTTTTGGTTACTGGCTCAACTTTCTAACCACTAGGCTACCTTACAAAAACCTCGGTCTGATCTTAAGGGGCTCCCTGCTTCTTTCTTTATGATCTCCTATATCCTTTACAGGAAGGCATTGCCCTCGACAGTCATACGCTCTGTTTACACAGACAGGCTTGGTGTGTGTGTGTGTGTGTTTGTGTCCGTGCGTGTATGCCTGCGTGTGTTTGTGTTAGTGTGTCTGTGTTCATGCGTGCATGTACCTCCTGGTTGCTGGTATTGAAGGGCTCGTTGCCCCAGTGCCGATGCAGCTCCAGGATAGCTATGAGGTCACCGATGGCCGTGACGATGGGGAGGCACAGGACAGAGTGAACATGAATCCCTGAGTCTAAGTCCTGACCAGTGCCTTCTGGGAAACGCTGGTCCTGGAGAGAGAGAGAGAGAGAGACAGAGAGAGAGACAGAGAGAGAGACCGAGAGAGAGAGAGAGTTTAGAATCTAAAGGTCAGGGGTCAAGGGTTAAGGGTGGTGAGGATGAGAAGGTAAATGACAGGGTGAACATGAGTCTGAACCCCTGAATAACATCACACACAGAGGTCAGAGGTCAGAGGTTATGAGGTCAAAGCATTTGAAATATAACCAAGTACTTTGGAACTGTTTTGGGTTAGGGTGTTTGGGTTAGGGTGTTTGGGTTAGGGTGTTTGGGTTATGGTGTTTGGGTTAGGGTTAGGGTGTTTGGGTTAGGGTTAGGGTGTTTGGGTTAGGGTGTTTGGGTTAGAGTGTTTGGGTTAGGGTGTTTGGGTTAGGGTGTTTGGGTTAGGGTGTTTGGGTTAGGGTGTTTGGGTTAGGGTTAGGGTGTTTGGGTTAGGGTGTTTGGGTTAGGGTGTTTGGGTTAGGGTGTTTGGGTTAGGGTGTTTGGGTTAGGGTGTTAGGGTTAGGGTGTTTGGGTTAGGATGTTTGGGTTAGGGTGTTTGGGTTAGGGTGTTTGGGTTAGGGTGTTTGGGTTATGGTGTTTGGGTTAGGGTGTTTGGGTTAGGGTGTTTGGGTTAGAGTGTTTGGGTTAGGGTGTTTGGGTTAGGGTGTTTGGGTTAGGGTGTTTGGGTTAGGGTGTTTGGGTTAGGGTTAGGGTTAGGGTGTTTGGGTTAGGGTGTTTGGGTTAGGGTGTTTGGGTTAGGGTGTTTGGGTTAGGGTGTTTGGGTTAGGGTGTTTGGGTTAGGGTGTTTGGGTTAGGGTGTTTGGGTTAGGGTGTTTGGGTTAGGGTGTTAGGGTTAGGGTGTTTGGGTTAGGATGTTTGGGTTAGGGTGTTTGGGTTAGGGTGTTTGGGTTAGGGTGTTTGGGTTAGGGTGTTTGGGTTAGGGGGTTTGGGTTAGGGTGTTTGGGTTAGGGTGTTTGGGTTAGGGTGTTTGGGTTAGGGGGTTTGGGTTAGGGTGTTTGGGTTAGGGTGTTAGGGTTAGGGTGTTTGGGTTAGGGTGTTTGGGTTAGGGTGTTTGGGTTAGGGTGTTTGGGTTAGGGTGTTTGGGTTAGGGTGTTTGGGTTAGGGTGTTTGGGTTAGGGGTTTTGGGTTAGGGTTAGGGTGTTTGGGTTAGGGTGTTTGGGTTAGGGTGTTTGGGTTAGGGGTTTTGGGTTAGGGTTAGGGTGTTTGGGTTAGGGTGTTTGGGTTAGGGTTAGGGTGTTTGGGTTAGGGTGTTTGGGTTAGGGTGTTTGGGTTAGGGTGTTTGGGTTAGGGTGTTAGGGTTAGGGTGTTTGGGTTAGGGTGTTTGGGTTAGGGTTAGGGTGTTTGGGTTAGGGTGTTTGGGTTAGGGTTAGGGTGTTTGGGTTAGGGGGTTTGGGTTAGGGGGTTTGGGTTAGGGTGTTTGGGTTAGGGTGTTTGGGTTAGGGTGTTTGGGTTAGGGTGTTTGGGTTAGGGTTAGGGTGTTGGGTTAGGGTGTTTGGGTTAGGGTGTTTGGGTTAGGGTGTTTGGGTTAGGGTGTTTGGGTTAGAGTGTTTGGGTTAGAGGGTTTGGGTTAGGGTGTTTGGGTTAGGGGGTTAGGGTGTTTGGGTTAGGGTGTTTGGGTTAGGATGTTTGGGTTAGGGTGTTTGGGTTAGGGTGTTTGGGTGTTTGGGTTAGGGTGTTTGGGTTAGGGTGTTTGGGTTAGGATGTTTGGGTTAGGGTGTTTGGGTTAGGGTGTTTGGGTTAGGGTGTTTGGGTTAGGGTGTTTGGGTTAGGGGTTAGGGTGTTTGGGTTAGGGTGTTTGGGTTAGGATATTTGGGTTAGGGTGTTTGGGTTAGGGTGTTTGGGTTAGGGTGTTTGGGTTAGGGTGTTTGGGTTAGGGTGTTTGGGTTAGGATGTTTGGGTTAGGGTGTTTGGGTTAGGGTGTTTGGGTTAGGGTGCATTAGGGTTAGGGTGTTTGGGTTAGGGTTAGGGTGTTTGGTTGGGTTTGGGTAGGGTGTTTGGGTTAGGGTGTTTGGGTTAGGGTGTTTGGGTTAGGGTGTTTGGGTTAGGGTTGTTTGGGTTAGGGTGTTTGGGTTAGGGTGTTTGGGTTAGGTGTTTGGTTAGGTGTTTGGGTTAGGGTGTTTGGGTTAGGGTGTTTGGGTTAGGGTGTTTGGGTTAGGGTGTTTGGGTTAGGGTGTTTGGGTTAGGGTGTTTGGGTTAGGGTGTTTGGGTTAGGGTGTTTGGGTTAGAGTGTTTGGGTTAGGTGTTTTGGGTTAGAGTGTTTGGGTTAGGGTGTTTGGGTTAGGGTGTTTGGGTTAGGGTGTTTGGGTTAGGGTGTTTGGGTTAGAGTGTTTGGGTTAGGGTGTTTGGGTTAGGGTGTTTGGGTTAGGGTGTTTGGGTTAGGGTGTTTGGGTTAGGGGTTTTGGGTTAGGGTGTTTGGGTTAGGGTGTTTGGGTTAGGGTGTTTGGGTTAGGGTGTTTGGGTTAGGGTGTTTGGGTTAGGGTTAGGGGGTTTGGGTTAGGGGGTTTGGGTTAGGGTGTTTGGGTTAGGGTGTTTGGGTTAGGGTGTTTGGGTTAGGGTGTTTGGGTTAGGATGTTTGGGTTAGGGTGTTTGGGTTAGGGTGTTTGGGTTAGGGTGTTTGGGTTAGGGTGTTTGGGTTAGGATGTTTGGGTTAGAGTGTTTGGGTTAGGGGTTTTGGGTTAGGGTGTTTGGGTTAGGGTGTTTGGGTTAGGGTGTTTGGGTTAGGGTGTTTGGGTTAGGGTGTTTGGGTTAGGATGTTTGGGTTAGGATGTTTGGGTTAGGGGTTTTGGGTTAGGGTGTTTGGGTTAGGGTGTTTGGGTTAGGGTGTTTGGGTTAGGATGTTTGGGTTAGGATGTTTGGGTTAGGGGTTTTGGGTTAGGGTGTTTGGGTTAGGGTGTTTGGGTTAGGGTGTTTGGGTTAGGATGTTTGGGTTAGGATGTTTGGGTTAGGATGTTTGGGTTAGGGGTTTTGGGTTAGGGTGTTTGGGTTAGGGGTTTTGGGTTAGGGTGTTTGGGTTAGGGGTTTTGGGTTAGGGTGTTTGGGTTAGGGTGTTTGGGTTAGGGTGTTTGGGTTAGGGTGTTTGGGTTAGGATGTTTGGGTTAGGGGTTTTGGGTTAGGATGTTTGGGTTAGGGGTTTTGAGTTAGAGTGTTTGGGTTAGGGTGTTTGGGTTAGGGTGTTTGGGTTAGGGTGTTTGGGTTAGGATGTTTGGGTTAGGGGTTTTGGGTTAGGGTGTTTGGGTTAGGGTTATATTTATAATATGTTAAATCTCACCCCTGTGATGTCCTTTACTAGCAGAGTTTGGCGTGTTGTGGCCACGTGTGTGGCGATGGTGGTCCCAAATGTGACCGGGCCAGCTGGGATGAGGGTGGGAGGACCGTCCTCAGCCACCGTTGGTTTAAACAAACACACACTCTGACGAGAGACCAGAGAGAGAGAGATGAACATGGGACACACTCAATCAGGAAGGACCATAGAGAGAGAGAGATGAACATGGGACACACTCAATCAGGAAGGACCAGAGAGACACTCAACCACTTTCTATACACTACATCATGCTAGTCATTAACAGATTAACTAACACAAACTCTGAGATGAGATACGGGATACACTCAATGACTCACTTAAAAGGTGCAATCTGCAATATTTTCATTTAAATTAATAATGTACACACATTTATTATTGAGGATACAGTCGCTTGCGAAAGTATTCACCCCCCTTGGCATTTTTCCTATTGTGTTGCCTTACAACCTGGACTTAAAATATATTTTTGGGGAGGTTTAAATCATTTGATTTACACAACATGCCTACCACTTTGAAGATGCAAAATATTTTTTTTATTGTGAAACAAACAAGAAATAAGACAAAAAAACTGGAAACTTGAGCATGCATAACTATTCACCCCCTCAAAGTCAATACTTTGTAGAGCCACCTAATTACAGCTGCAAGTGTCTTGGGGTATGTCTCTATAAGCTTGGCACATTTAGCCACTGGGATTTTTACCCATTCTTCAAGGCAAAACTGCTCCAGCTCCTTCAAGTTGGATGGGTTCTGCTGGTGTACAGCAATCTTTAGGTCATATCACAGATTCTCATTTGGACTGAGGTCTGGGCTTTGACTAGGTCATTCCAAGACATTTAATTGTTTCCCCTTTAACCACTCGAGTGTTGCTTTAGCAGTATGCTTAGGGTCATTGTCCTGCTGGAAGGTGGACCTCTGTCCCAGTCTCAAATCTCTGGAAGACTGAAACAGGTTTCCCTCAATAATTTCCCTGTAATTAGCGCCATTCATCATTCCTTCAATTCTGACCAGTTTCCCAGTCCCTGCTGATGAAAGACATCCCCACAGCATGATGCTGCCACCACCATGGTGGTGTTCTCGGGGTGATGAGAGGTGTTGGGTTTGTGCCAGACGGCACAAAAAGCTACATTTTCGTCTCATCTGACCAGAGTACCTTCTTCCATATGTTTGAGGAGTTTCCCATATGCCTTTTGGCAAACACACTTATTATTATTTATTTTTCTGGCCACTCTTCCGTAAAGCCCAGCTCTGTGTAGTGTACGGCTTAAAGTGGTCCTATGGACAGGTACTCCAATCTCCGCTGTGGAGCTTTGCAGCTCCTTCAGAGTTATCTTTGGTCTCTTTGTTGCCTCTCTGATTAATGCCCTCCTTGCCTGTTCTGTGAGTTTTGGTAGGTTTGTTGTGATGCTATATTCTTTCCATTTTTAATAATGGATTTAAAGGTGCTCAATGGGATGTTCAAAGTTTCAGATATTTTTTTATAACCCAACCCTGATCTGTACTTCTCCACAACTTGCTCCCTGACCTGTTTAGAGAGCTCCTTGGTCATCATGGTGCCGTTTGCTTGGTGGTGTTGCAGACTCTGGGGCCTTTCAGAACAGGTGTATATATACTGAGATCATGTGACAGATCATGTAACACTTAGATTGCACACAGGTGGGCATTATCAAATTAATTATGTGACTTCTGAAGGTAATAATTTGCACCAGATCTTATTTAGGGGCTTCATAGCAAAGGGGGTGAATACATATGCACGCACCACTTCTCATGTTTTTGTAAAAAGAAAAGTTTTAAAAAAGGTAAACAAGTTATTTTTTTTCATTTTACTTCAACAATGTGGACTATTTTGTGTTTGTCCATTACATGAAATCCAAATAGAAAATCCATTTAAAATCCAGGTTGTAATACAACAAAATAGGAAAAAATGCCAAGGGGGATGAATACTTTTGCAAGGCACTGTATATAGTACATTGTAAATTCTTCATTAATTAAGAATTGTGGCTTTAACACTCATCGCTCACTAGACTAGATCAGTGGAGCTCAGAGTAGTTGATCTGTGCTCCTCGTCAGAATATATTGTTTACTTACATTGTTACATTCTCCCATGAAATAAAGGGCAAATCCATCTGCTTTCGTCGCTGATTAAAGACAAGAGATAAGAGAAAAGTTACCATCTGTAGTTCCACAGATGGTGTGGTGTACAGTATCTGCTGTGCGTGTGTGTGTGTGTGTGTTAGTGTGTGTGTGTGTTAGTGTGTGTGTGTGTTAGTGTGTGTGTGTGTGTGTTACTGTGTGTGTGTTAGTGTGTGTGTGTGTGTGTGTGTGTGTGTGTGTGTGTGTGTGTGTGTGTGTGTGTGTATGTGTGTGTGTGTGTGTGTGTGTGCGTTAGTGTGTGTGTGTGTGTGTGTGTGTGTATGTGTGTGTGTTACGTGGTGGAGCACAGGGCGAGCAGTGCACAGCCTGTCACATCCAATCCTCCCACGCATCATCAGGGCACTGCGGCAATGTCACAGTCTTCTACCAGCACGTATGCCTGCACACACACACACACACACACACACACACACACACACACACACACACACACACACACACACACACACACACACACACACAGCTCTGCCACAGACAGGGTCACTGGACACAGTAGACACAGCATCATGGTGCACCATGGTCCCAGTAGACTTCTAAGCTATGTGAAATATGGGTCATCATCCAAACCATGGCAAATGGTATGGGGATGGATTGAATGGCTAGCTATGGGGGCAGGCTGTTAATGATATAATATACAGTATGGTTAGTGTCAGCTTAGCCTGGTCCCAGATCTGTTTGTCTAGCCAACTCCTATGGATGCTGTAAAATGTGACCAAATATGACAGAGACTGAAAAACAGCTTCTATTTCTTATAAGCATCGGGGTTACAGTCCCGAACTCCTTGAAAGCGGAAGCTCTACCCTTTAGCTCAGTGCGGATGTTGCCTGTAATCCATGGCTTCTGGTTGGGGAATGTACGTACAGTTACTGTGGGGACAACGTCCTCGATGCACTTATTGATAAAGCCAGTGACTGATGTGGTGTACTCCTCAATGCCATCAGAATAATCCCGGAACATATTCCAGTCTGTGCAAAACAGTCCTGTAGCTCAGCATCTGCTTCATCTGACCACTTTTTTATTGACTGAGTCACTGGTGCTTCCTGCTTTAATTTTTGCTTGTAAGCAGGAATCAGGAGGATAGAATTATGGTCAGATTTGCCAAATGGAGGGCGAGGGAAGAGCTTTGTTAGCGTCTCTGTGTGTGGAGTAAAGGTGGTATAGAATGTTTTCCCTTCTGGTTGCACATTTAACATGCTGATAGAAATGTGGAAAACCCGATTTAAGTTTCCCTGCATTAAAGTCCCCGGCCACTAGGAGCGCCGCCTCTGGATGAGCGGTTTCCTGTTTGCTTATGGCCTTATACAGCTCATTGAGTGTGATCTCAGTGCCAGCATCGGTCTGTGGTGGTATGTAGACTACTACGAATAATACTGATGAAAACTCTCTTGGTAGATAGTGTGGTCTACAGCTTATCATGAGATACTCTACCTTAGGTGAGCAAAACCTCAAAACGTCCTTAGATATCGTGCACCAGCTGTTGTTTACATAAATGCATAGGCCCCTTGTCTTACCAGAGGCTGCTGTTCTATCCTGCCGATAGAGTGTATAACCCGCCAGCTGTATGTTCTTAATGTTATCGTTCAGCCACGATTCGGTGAAACATAAGATGTTACAGTTCAGAAAGGAATTTCAGCTCGGGAATTTGAACAAGCAAACTTTTAGGTTACTGGCCTAACACTCTCTTAACCGGGTAGGCTAGGCTTCCTCCTTTTACTTCCTGCTTTAGGTCGAAAACATACAGACTGAGACAACGTCGTCACAAATCTGGGACCAGCGCCGTTGCAAAATATTATGGGATATTAGAATCCCGTTGTCTTAACCTTTGTCATCTTCAGTGGGTACACACGTAATGGCCGCCATTATGCCACCCATTATGCCATCATTGACTTCAAAGGGGACACCCGTTCTATGCATTGTATTTCTATGGTATGGTTAGTGTCTATACGTTGTATTTCTATGGTTAGTGTCAGCCTGGTCCCAGTTCTATACATTGTATTTCTATGGTTAGTGTCAGCCTGGTCCCAGTTCTATACATTGTATTTCTATGGTTAGTGTCAGCCTGGTCCCAGTTCTATACATTGTATTTATATGGTTAGTGTCAGCCTGGTCCCAGTTCTATACATTGTATTTCTATGGTTAGTGTCAGCCTGGTCCCAGTTCTATACATTGTATTTCTATGGTTAGTGTCAGCCTGGTCCCAGTTCTATACATTGTATTTCTATGGTTAGTGTCAGCCTGGTCCCAGTTCTATACATTGTATTTCTATGGTTAGTGTCAGCCTGGTCCCAGTTCTATACATTGTATTTCTATGGTTAGTGTCAGCCTGGTCCCAGTTCTATACATTGTATTTCTATGGTTAGTGTCAGCCTGGTCCCAGGTTGTTGTCATAACACATGTGACCAAAAATGGACCGTTGGAGTTGACAAGATAACAACCAGATCTGGGACCAGGCTGAAACTGTCTTCAGTATGAGATGTCATGAAGTAGTGAAGCGAGGATATGATAAGGCAGATTACCCTGCTAGCTACAACGACGGCTTTATCCCCCCCCCCCCCCCCGTTGTGTGTGTGAGTGAGTGAGTGAGTGAGTGAGTGAGTGAGTGAGTGTGTGTGTGAGTGAGTGTGTACTATATGTGTGAATATGTGTGTGTGTGAGTGAGTGAGTGAGTGAGTGAGTGAGTGAGTGAGTGAGTGAGTGAGTGAGTGAGTGAGTGTGCTTGTGCTATGTGTGAATGTGTGTGTGTGTGTGTTATGTGTGAGTGAGTGAGTGAGTGAGTGAGTGAGTGAGTGAGTGAGTAAGTGAGTAAGTGAGTGAGTGAGTGAGTGAGTGTGCTTGTGCTATGTGTGAATGTGTGTGTGTGTGTGTTATGTGTGAGTGAGTGAGTGAGTGAGTGAGTGAGTGAGTGAGTGAGTGAGTGAGTGAGTGAGTGTGCGTGTGCTATGTGTGAATATGTGTGTGTGTTATGTGTGAGTGAGTGAGTGAGTGAGTGAGTGAGTGAGTGAGTGAGTGAGTGAGTGAGTGAGTGAGTGTGCTTGTGCTATGTGTGAATGTAGGTGTGTGTGTGAATGTACAGTTGAAGTCAGAAGTTTACATACACCTTAGCCAAATACATTTAAAGTCAGTTTTTCACAATTCCTGACACTTAATCCTCGTAAAAATTCCCTGTCTTAGGTCAATTAGGATTAGGATCACCCACATTCCCAGTGGGTGAGAAGTTTACATACAGTCAATTAGTATTTGGTAGCATTGCCTTTAAATTGTTTAACTTGGGTCAAATGTTTCGGGTAGCCTTCCACAAGCTTCCCACAATAAGTTGAGTGAATTTTGGCCCATTCCCCCTGACAGAGCTGGTGTAACTGAAGCAGGTTAGTAGGCCCCCTTGCTCGCACAAAACTTTTCAATTCTGCCAACACATTTTCTGCAGGATTGAGGTCAGGGCTTTGTGATGGCCACTCCAATACCTTGACTTTGTTGTCCTTAAGCCATTTTGCCACAACTTTGGAAGTATGCTTGGGGTCATTGTCCATTTGGAAGACACATTTGTGACCAAGCTTTAACTTCCTGGCTGATGTCTTGAGATGTTGCTTCAATATATCCACATAACTTTCCCCCACTCATGATGCCATCTATTTTGTGAAGTGCACCAGTCCCTCCTGCAGCCAAGCACCCCAACAACATGATGCTGCCACCCCCATGCTTCACGGTTGGGATGGTGTTCTTCAGCTTGCAAGCCTCACCCTTTTTCCTCTAAACATAACGATGGTCATTATGGCCAAACAGTTATATTTTTGTTTCATCAGACCAGAGGACATTTCTCCAAAAAGTACGATCTTTGTCCACATGTGCAGTTGCAAACCGAGGTCTGGCTTTTTATGGCAGGTTTGGAGCAGTGACTTCTTCCTTGCTGAGCGGCCTTTCATGTTATGTCGAAATAGGACTCGTTTTACTGTGGATATATATACTTTTGTACCTGTTTCCTCCAGCATCTTCATAACATCCTTTGCTGTTGTTCTGGAATTGATTTGCACTTTTCGCACCAAAGTATGTTCATCTCTAGGAGACAGAATGCGTCTCCTTCCTGAGCGGTATGACGGCTGCGTGGTCCCATGGTGTTTATACTTGCGTACTATTGTTTGTACAGATGAACGTGGTACCTTCAGGCATTTGGAAATTGGTCCCAAGGGTGAACCTGACTTGTGGAGGTCTACAATATTTTTTCTGAGATCTTGGCTGATTTCTTTTGATTTTCCCATGATGTCAAGCAAAGAGGCACTGAGTTTGAAGGTAGGCCTTGAAATACATCCACAGGTACACCTCCAATTGACTCAAATGATGTCAATTAGCCTATCAGAAGCTTCAACAGCCATGACATTTTTTTCTGGAGTTTTCCAAGCTGTTTAAATGCACAGTCAACGTAGTGTATGTAAACTTCTGACCCACTGGAATTGTGATTAAGTGAAATATAAGTGAAATAATCTGTCTGTAAACAATGGTTGGAAAAATTGTGTCATGCACAAAGTAGATGTCCTAACCGACTTGCCAAAATTATAGTTTGTTAACAAGACATTTGTGGAGTGGTTGAAAAATGAGTTTTAATGACTCCAACATAAGTGTATGTAAACTTCCGACTTCTACTGTATGTGTGTGTGTGTGTGTGTGTGTGTGTGTGTGTGTGTGTGTGTGTGTGTGCGTGTATGTGTATGTGTGTGTGTGTATGTGTGTGTGTGTGTGTGTGTGTGTGTGTGTGTATGTGTGTGTGTGTGTGTGTGTGTGTGTGTGTGTGTGTGTGTGTGTGTGTGTGTGTGTGTATGTATGTATGTATGTATGTATGTGTGTGTGTGTATGTGTGTGTGTGTGTATGTGTGTGTGTGTGTGTGTGTGTGTGTATGTGTGTGTGCATGTATGTATGTATGTATGTGTGTGTGTGTGTGTGTGTGTGTGTGTGTGTGTGTGTGTGTGTGTGTGTGTGTGTGTGTGTGCGTGCGTGCGTGTGTATGTGTGCGTGTGTGTGTATGTGTGTGTGTGTGTGTGTGTGTGTATGTATGTGTGCGTGTGTGTGTGTGTTACCCACCTGTTTTGATGATGGTACACAGGTCATAGAGAAGCAGCTTAGTGTCCAGACGCTGTTCCAGACAACTAGTGAGGTCATGCACCAACTTCTGCATGTTACTGTCCTGGTACTGCTAGACACCAGAGACACAAACGTTACACATACCATGAAACTGCCGACTGCACAAGTTGACTGTGATTGTAATCTAACTGTGAACATTTGCATTCGATTTTTTCAATATAATTAATTGAGATTTTCCCCTTCATTATTCATTAACAATTGCTGCTGTTTTCCAGGGATTCCTAGGTTCCATTGAATCAAATTAATTCATTCCTTTAGCTAGTAGAGTCCAATCAGCAACAATTGCTGCTGTTTTCCAGGGATTCCTAGGTTCCATTGAATCAAATTCATTCATTCCTTTAGCTAGTAGAGTCCAATCAGCAACAATTGCTGCTGTTTTCCAGGGATTCCTAGGTTCCATTGAATCAAATTAATAAATGAATGGCATCATCAGTCCTCACTCAGCCCTGATTAAAACACTCCCTCTCTCCATCTCTTTCTCCACCTCTCTCCCTCTATCTCCCTCCCTCCCTCCATTTCTCCCCCTCCCCCTTTCTCCCTCCCTCCCTCCCTCTCTCCATCTCTCTCTCCATTTCTTCCTCTCCATCTCTCTCACCTGACTGTCCAGCTGAAAGTGGAAGAGCAGCTGTACATCTCTATACAGTACAGTATACATAACAAGCCCAGGCCTCCCTCTCTCCTTCACAGGGCGAGAGAGAGAGAGAGAGAGAGAGAGAGAGAGAGAGAGAGAGAGAGAGAGAGAGAGAGAGAGAGAGAGAGAGAGAGAGACAGAGAGAGAACAGATAGAGAACAGATAGAGAACAGATAGAGAGAACAGATAGAGAGAGAGAAGAACAGATAGAGAGAGAGAGAGAACAGATAGAGGAGAGAGAGAACAGATAGAGAGAGAGAGAAACAGATAGAGAGAGAGAACAGATAGATAGAGAGGAGGACAGATAGAGAGAGAGAGAGAAGAGAGAAGATAGAGAGAGAGAGAGAGAGAGAGACAGATAGAGAGAGAGAGAGAGAACAGATAGAGAGGAGAGAGAGAACAGATAGAGAGAGAGAAGAACAGATAGAGAGAGAGAGAGAGAAGAGAGAGAGAGAGAACAGATAAGAGAGAGAGAGAGAGAACAGATAGAGAGAGAGAGAGAGAACAGATAGAAGAGAGAGAGAGAGAACAGATAGAGAGAGAGAGAGAGAACAGATAGAGAGAGAGAGAGAGAACAGATGAGAGAGAGAGAGAGAACAGATAGAGAGAGAGAGAAGAACAATAGAGAGAGAGAGAGAGAGAGAGAACAATAGAGAGAGAGAGAGAGAACAGATAAGAGAGAGAGAGAGAACAGATAGAGAGAGAGAGAGAACAGATAGAGAGAGAGAGAGAACAGATAGAGAGAGAGAGAGAGAACAGATAGAGAGAGAGAGAGAGAACAGATAGAGAGAGAGAGAGGAGAACAGATAGAGAGAGAGAGAAGAACAGATAGAATAGAGAGAGAGAGAGAACAGATAGAGAGAGTGATAACAGTATAGAGAGAGAGAGAACAGATAGAGAGAGAGAGAACAGATAGAGAGAGAGAGAGAGAACAGATAGAGAGAGAGAGAGAACAGATATAGAGAGAGAGAGAAACAGATATAGAGAGAGGAGAGAGAAGAGAGAGAGAGAGAGAACAGATAGAGAGAGAGAGAGAGAACGATAGAGAGAGAGAACAGATAGAGAGAGTGATAACAGATTAGAGAGAGAGAGAACAGATAGAGAGAGAGAGAACAGATAGAGAGAGAGAGAGAAGAACAGATAGAGAGAGAGAGGAGAACAGATAGAGAGAGAGAACAGATAGAGAGAGAGAGAGAGGAGAGAGAGAGAGAGAGAGGAGAGAGAACAGATAGAGAGAGAGAGAGAGGAACAGATAGAGAGAGTGATAACAGATAGAGAGAGAGAGAAAAGATAGAGAGAGAGAGAGAGAACAGATAGAGAGAGAGAGAGGAGAGGGAGAGAGAGAGAAGGAGAGAACAGAGAGAGAGAGAGAGAACCGATAGAGGAGAGAGAGAGAGAGAGATAGAGAGAGAGAGAGTGGTCAGAAACACGTTGATTCTCTTTCTTCCTCTCTCACTTCCCTCTCTATCCTCGGACGCTCCTTTCCTGGCCTAGAATGAGAAACGTGTTTACATTGACAAAAGACACTCAGACACAATCATTACAGACACACAAAAGAGTGAAGAGAATAACAACTTTTAAATTCCAGCAGTAAATGTAGTGTAACATTTAAACTGTTACATCAGCTATGTACAGTGTTGTGACAATGTACAACTAGTAGAATGTATGAATGATGAGGGGACATAAATAGACAGGTTAAGTATAGGATATATTTACATTGGTGTTCCTGACCCACTGGTTGACCTTTTCTTGTGGCAGCAGGTCACACATTTTGCGGCTGGGACACCTGTTCCGCCTAACAGATACGGTTTGTTTGTCAACATTTTGTTTGAATTCTTTGTGGGTTTGTTTAATTTGAGCGGAATATGTGTCTCTAATATGGTCATACATTTTGGCAGGAAGTGCAGCTCAGTTTCCACCTCATGTTGTGGGCCATATCCTGTCTTCTCTTGAGAGCCAGATCTGCCTACGGCTGTAAATAGTCAAGGCTTTTCTTAGTTTTGGGTCACTCACAGTACCTGACGTACTCTGCTACTGTGTACGCTCTGTTAAGGCGCAAGGTAGAATTGAAATTTGCTCAATTTCTTGGTAGATTTTTTTCCAGTGTGTCAAATACTTATATTTTTGCTTTCTCAAAATGTGTTTGGCTCTAATTGTGTTGTTGTCCTTGGGGCTCTGTGGGCTGTTTGTATTTGTGAACAAAGAGCCAGAACCAGCTGGCTGAGGAGACTCTTTTTGTAGGTTCATGTCATTACAGGTTAGGGCTTTGTGATGGAAGGTTTGGGCTTTCCTTTAGGTGGTTGTGGAATTTAACAACTATTTTCTGGATTTTGATAATTAGTGGGTCCTAATTTTGCTCTGCATTATTTGGGGTTTGCTTTGTATGATGAGGATATTATTTGCAGAATTCTGCAGAGTCACACTTTGGTGTTTGTCCCATTCTTGGGAATTCTTGGTTGGTGAGTGGACCCCAAACCTCACAACCATAAAAGGCAATGGGTTCTATAACTGAGTATCTTTTTGCCAGATCCTAATTGGGATGTCAAATGTTATGTTCCATTTGATTGCGTAGCAAGCCTTTTTTGTCTTGTTTCTCAGATTGTTCACAGCCTTGTGGAAGTTACCTGAGGTGCTGATGTTTAGGCTGAGGTATGTGTAACACAATTATTTTTTTCTTACTGAGCCCAAGTCTGACAGAATCTGTACAGAAGATCAAGGTGCTGTTGTAGCATCGCCTTGAATGGGGACAGAAGCACCAGATAATCTGCAAAAAGTAGACATTTGATTTCAGAATCTAGTTGAGGTGCTGCAGAATATTCTAGTCATTAATATAAATCTTGAAGAGGGTGGGGCTCAAGCTGCATCCCTGTCTCACTCCCCGGCCCTGAGGGAAGAAATCTGTGTGTTTATTGCCAATTTTGAACGCGTACACTTATGTTGGCGTACATTTATTTTATAACATCGTAGGCCCCCCCTAAAAAAACTTTCCATCAGTTTATACAGCAGGCCCTCATGCTAAATTGAGTCAAAAGCCTATTTTTTTCTATATCAACAAACCATGAGACTTGCTTTGGTTTTCTTTTGTTTGTATGTCAATTAGGGTGTGCAGTGTGTATACGTGGTCTGTCGTATGATATTTTTGGTAAGAAGTCAATTTGACATTTGCTCAGGACATTTGTTTTCACTGAGGAAATGTTAGAATTGGCTGTTGATGAGGATGTACTGTTCTACTTGATTTATTTAATTTTATACACATGATATGTTAGCTGATATGATATAATGTCCAAGGCTTTCTACTGCTAAGTGTACACCTTCACTATTGAAGGGGAAAATGTTGTCCAGGGAGTTGTCTAAGGAGGGATTGGATTTGTTTTTGTTGGCCAATTGTTCTTTGGTAGCTTTCTACACAATCTTCCTTCCATCTATCTAGCATGCAGTTTGTTGGGCTTTGATTCCTCATGGTTGGGTATTGCTCTGTTCAAGTAGGCTGTGATTTGGCTATGGTTTGATAAGGGTGTCAGTGGGCTGACTGTGAATGCTCTGAGAGACTCTGGGTTTAGGTCTGTGGCTTCCTGGGTGGCGCAGCGGTCTAAGACACTGCATCTCAGTGCAAGAGGTGTCACTACAGTCCCTTGTTTGAATCCAGGCTGCATCACATCTGGGTGTGATTGGGACTAGCATAGGGCGTCGCACAATTGGTCCAGCGTCGTCAAGGTTTTGCCAGGGTAGGCCATCATTGTAAATTAGAATTTGTTCTTAACTGACTTGTTGAATAAAGGTTACATTTTTTTTAAGTAGTCTTCAGTACTGCTGCAAAGGGATGAGCTGTACCTACTTTTGGAGTCCTCTTGAAGTCTACCATTGACTATGTACAGACTGAGCTGCAGGAGTTGTGATGTTGGTTGTTTTGTCATAGTTGTGTCTAGGGAGGCATATGGGGGAGGGAATGGTGTCACATCCAGGTTAGGTGTATGTCCCGCAGGTCGCGCAGGTACCGCAGGTTGCGCAGGTCTGGGCTATGTGTCCGTTGCTCTGTTGCTCCTGTGTAATGTGTTGGGGATGCGGTTGAGGGTGATGTCCTTTAGGGCGAAGGTGGGGACTGCGGGCTTGTGGAGGTGGACCTGGTCATAAAGGCTGTCCAATTCCAGGGTAGGGTGGTGGGCCAGGTAGACATTAGGTTCTGAGACACAGTCAAGGGAAATGCTTACGTTTACCCTCTGTGTCGTAGCAGGGTGGTGTGTTTTTGCCCAAACACACCTGTGTGTTTGGGCACCAGAGTTTAGACACTGTGTGTTTGGGCACCAGAGTTTAGACACTGTGTGTTTGGGCACCCGAGTTTAGACACCTGTGTGTTTGGGCACCAGAGTTTAGACACCTGTGTGTTTGGGCACCAGAGTTTAGACACTGTGTGTTTGGGCACCAGAGTTTAGACACCTGTGTGTTTGGGCACCAGAGTTTAGACACTGTGTGTTTGGGCACCAGAGTTTAGACACTGTGTGTTTGGGGAACAATGTATTTTGTTGTATGCATTTCCTGTTTCCTGTTTGAGTACTTAAGAAGTACAATCTGTGGCTTTTTTTCTGTCTTCAGTGTGTGTGGGAGGGGCTTGACAGGATGGGTTCTAGGAGGAGGTGGTGTCTCCTGGGTTGATGGGTCTTCAATGATCTGTTCTGCTGTGATGTTGAGGCTCTGGTCAGAGTCTAGGGTTGTTCTGCTAGCTTCTCTGCTGGGGTGGCCAGCTCTCTCATGGGTTGTTCTTTTTTGCAACTTCAAGTGTTCTCATCTTCTCCTGCCTTCTTCTCCTTCTCGGGCCTTCTTCTGCTCCTCCTCTTTCTTCTGTTGATCTCACAGAGTGCATGTCTCTCTCCTCCTCCAGCTCTCTGGGTCTGGTTGAGGGGGTGTTGTTGTCTGGGTCTGTTGACTGGAGTAAGGTGACCTGTTGTTCGAGCTCCACCTGCCTTACTTCCACCTGGGTGACCCTCTGCTTGGGGTTGCTCGTCTGTGGGGCTGTTTATGGATCTGGTCTGACACCCTCTGGCTGGGGGAGTCGTCACCAGGAGAGAGCTCCTCTTGCTGTGCACCCTCTGTGATTCTGTGATAGTCCAGCTGAACAGTTTGGGGTTGCCCTGTACACCAATACAGTTCCAGACCATCCACTGACATGGCGCAGTACAGGTTGACATAGGCTGTCTAAGTCCTTGTTGTCTAGTATCCTGAATTTCCACCCATCGTTAACACCCCCCCCCCTCTTACAGAGGGGTAGTGTGTTAATATAGCACTGTGTCATGCCAGGGGATGGTCTGGTTAATATATCACTGTGCCATGCCAGGGAATGGTCTTGTTAATATAGCACTGTGTCAGGGGATGGTCTTGTTAATATAGCACTGTGTCAGGGGATGGTCTGGTTAATATAGCACTGTGTCAGGGGATGGTCTGGTTAATATAGCTCTGTGCCAGGGGATGGTCTGGTTAATATAGCTCTGTACCAGGGGATGGTCTGGTTAATATAGCTCTGTATCAGGGCATGGTCTGGTTAATATAGCTCTGTGTCAGGGGATGGTCTGGTTAATATAGCTCTGTACCAGGGGATGGTCTGGTTAATATAGCACTGTGCCAGGGGATGGTCTGGTTAATATAGCTCTGTACCAGGGGATGGTCTGGTTAATATAGCTCTGTGCCAGGGGATGGTCTGGTTAATATAGCACTGTACCAGGGGATGGTCTGGTTAATATAGCACTGTGCCAGGGGATGGTCTGGTTAATATAGCACTGTGCCAGGGGATGGTCTGGTTAATATAGCACTGTGCCAGGGGATGGTCTGGTTAATATAGCACTGTACCAGGGGATGGTCTGGTTAATATAGCACTGTGCCAGGGGATGGTCTGGTTAATATAGCACTGTGCCAGGGGATGGTCTGTGAGGAAGATTAAGTTGCTTATGTGCAGCAGTCAGCAAGAAAGTATCTCTAGATTGTCCACGAGGAGCTTCATTTTGTACTTCCTGTGCCTTCTCATTTAAAAAAAATAAAAATAATAATATATATTTTTTTTACATCCAAGGGGTACTGTACTGTGATGACCTCTGAGGCCAAAGAGGCCTCTGCATTTGGGTGGGGGCGGCTGTGAAACTCTACTGCCATTGTTGGGCTCAAAGGGCTTTCATACATCTCACTTCACACCTCGCTGCAAATTGAAGTTGGAGCCGTTGTCTGTTCTCTCCTAGTTAAGCTTGGTAGCCTTAATAACTTAGCATTCAAAATATCAATTCAATTCAATACAAAAGGCTTTATTGGCATGGGGAGAAAGAAGTGAAATAGAAAATAAACAAAAGTGAAATATCAATAAGAAATTATCAGTAAACAGAAGTTCCAAAGGAATAGAGACTTTTCAAATGTCATATTATGTTTATATACAGTGTCGTATATATACGTAATATAGTTCAAGAACAAAAGGGAAAATAAATAAGCATAAATATGCGTTGTATTTACAATGGTGTTTGTTCTTCACTCGTTGCCCTTTTCTTGTGGCAACAGGTCACAAATCTTGCTGCTGTGATGGCATACTGTGGAATTCCACCCAGTAGATATGGGAGTTTATCAAAATTGGATTTGTTCTCAAATTTTTTGTGGGTCTGTGTAATCTGAGGGAAATATGTGTCTCTAATATGGTCATACAAAATTGGCAGGAGGTTGTTTTGTTGTGTGCACATAACCTGTCTTCTCTTGAGAGCCAGGTCTGCCAACGGCAGCCTCTCTCAATAGCAAGGCTATACTCACTGAGTCTGTACATAGTCAAAGCTTTCCATAAATTATGGGCAATAGCCCATAAAGACACCGCAAAAACAGTTTTATTGCAGTTATTAAAAATAATAAACAGAAATACCTTATTTACATTAGTATTCAGACCCTTTGCTATGAGAATCGAAATTGAGCTCAGGTGCATCCTGTTTCCATTGATCATCCTTGAGATGTTTCTACAACTTGGAGTCCACCTGTGGTAAATTCAATTGATTGGACGTGATTTGGTAAGGCACACTCCTGTCTATATAAGGTCCCACAGTTGAAAGTGCATAACTGAGCAAAAACCAAGCCATGATGTCGAAGGAATTGTCCATAGACCTCAGAGACAGCATTGTGTCGATGCACAGATCTGAGGAAGGGTACCAAACATTTCTGCATCATTGAAGGTCCCCAAGAACACAATGGCCTCCACCATTCCTAAATGATAGAAGTTTGGTACCACCAAGACTCTTCCTAGAGCTGGCAGCCAGGCCAAACTGACCAATCGGGGGAGAAGGGCCACCAGGGAGGGAGGTGACCAAGAACCCGATGGTCACTCTGACAGAGCTCCAGAGTTCCTCTGTGGAGATGGGAGAACCTTCCAGAAGGACAACCATCTCTGCAACACTCCATCAATCAGGCCTTTATGGTAGAGTGGCCAGACGGAAGCCATTCCTCACAGGACTCTCAGACCATGAGAAACAAGATTCTCTCAAACAAGATTGAACTATTTAGCCTGAATGCCAAGTGTCACGTCTGGAGGAAACCAGGCACCATCCCTACAGTGAAGAATGGTGGCAGCATCATGCTGGGGTGGGGGGTTGTCTTTCAGTGGCAGGGACTGGGAGACTAGTCAGGATCGAGGGAAATATGAACGGAGCAAAGTACAGAGAGATCTGATTTTCCTTTATATATATTTTTTGAAAGAAAAATAAAGCACATTTTTTGTCCATTAAAATAACATCAAATTGATCAGAAATACAGTGTAGACATTGTTACTGTTGTAAATGACTATTGTAGCTGGAAGCAGCTGATGTTTTAACCTTTTGTTAACAACACTGTCATCTCAGATTTTCAAAATATGCGTTACAGCCAACGCTAGACAAGCATTTGTGTAAGTTTATCATGGCATAATGCTATGCTAGGCTCTGCTGGCAGCAGGCAACATTTTCACGAAAATAAGAAAAGCAACCAAATTAAATCATTTACCTTTGAAGAACTTCAGATGCTTTCACTCAGGAGACTCCCAGTTAGATAGCAAATGTTCCTTTTTTCCAAAAATATTATTTTTGTAGGCGAAATAGCTCCCGTTTGTTCATCATGCTTGGCTGAGAAATCGACCCTAAAATGCTACAACTATAACGCCAAACTTTTTTCAACATTTGCTCCATAATATCGACAGAAACACGGCAAACTTTGTTTACGATCCATCCTCAAGGTGTTTTTAACAAATATATTCGATAATATATCCGGCGAGGCAGTTGGTTTCTCATAAGAAGCGATTGGAAAAATGGCTACCTCAGTATTTTACACAAGGTTTTCTGCGGGAGACACCATGTGACCACATGCCATATATGGTCCCTTACAGCCATTCTTCAAGGGAAATGCCTAAAAAGATGTCACAATGCTGTAGACACCTTGGGGAAAACGTGGAAAACATAAGCTCATTCGTAGCTCATTCACAGCCATATAAGGAGTCATTGGCATGAGGTGGGTTCAAAAAATGCGGCACTTCCTGGTTGGATTTTTATCTGGGTTTCGCCTGTAACATCAGTTCTGTGATTGTCTGATTGTCTGCACTCACAGACAATATCTTTGCAGTTTTGGAAACGTCAGAGTGTCTTCTTTCCAAAGCTGTCAATTATATGCATAGTCATGCATCTTTTCGTGACAAAATATCTTGTTTAAAACGGGAACGTTTTTCATCTAAAATTCAAATAGCGCCCCCTAAATTAAACTGGTTAATGGAATATCTACATAGGCGTGCAGAGGCCCATTATCAGCCACCATCACTCCTGTGTTCCAATGGCACGTTGTGTTAGCTAATCCAAGTTTATCATTTTAAAAGGCTAATGGATCATTAGAAAACCCTTTTGCAATTATGTTAGCACAGCTGAAAACGGGTTTGCTAATTAAAGAAGCAATAAAACTGGCCTTCTTTAGACTCGTTGAGTATCTGGAGCATCAGCAGTTGCGGGTTCGATTACAGGCTCAAAATGGCCAGAAACAACGGATTTTCTTCTAAAACTCGTCAGTCTATTCTTCTTCTGAGAAATGAAGGCTTTTCCATGCGAGAAATTGGCAAGAAACTGAAGATCTCGTACAACGCTGTGAACTACTCCCTTCACAGAACAGAGCAAACTGGCTCTAACCAGAATAGAAAGAGGAGTGGGAGACCCCGGTGCACAACTGAGCAAGAGGACAAGTACATTAGAGTGTCTAGCTTGAGAAACAGACGCCTCACAAGTCCTCAACTAGCAGCTTCATTAAATAGTACATGCAAAACACCAGTCTCAAGGTCAACAGTGAAGAGGCGACTCCGGGATGCTGGCCTTCTAGGCAGAGTTGTAAAGAAAAGGCCATATCTCAGACTGGCCTATAAAAATAATAGATTAAGATGGGCAAAAGAACACAGACACTGGACAGAGGAAGATTGGAAAAAGTTTTACGGACAGACAAATCTAAGTTTGAGGTGTTCGGATCACAAAGAAGAACATTCGTGAGAAACAGAAAAAAATGAAAATATGCTAGAGGAGTGCTTGACGCCATCGGTCAAGCAGGGTGGAGGCAATGTGATGGTCTGGGGGTGCTTTGGTGGTGGTAAAGTGGGAGATTTGTACAGGGTAAAAGGGATCTTGAAGAAGGAAGGCTATCACTCCATTTTGCAACGCCATGCCATACCCTCTAAGTAATAAGGGGTCTGGGGGTGAGGGTCTGGGGGTGATGGTCTGGGGGTGATGGTCTGGGGGTGCTTTGGTGGTGGTAAAGTGGGAGATTTGTACAGGGTAAAAGGGATCTTGAAGAAGGAAGGCTATCACTCCATTTTGCAACGCCATGCCATACCCTCTAAGTAATAAGGGGTCTGGGGGTGAGGGTCTGGGGTGATGGTCTGGGGGTGATGGTCTGGGGGTGCTTTGGTGGTGGTAAAGTGGGAGATTTGTACAGGGTAAAAGGGATCTTGAAGAAGGAAGGCTATCACTCCATTTTGCAACGCCATGCCATACCCTCTAAGTAATAAGGGGTCTGGGGGTGAGGGTCTGGGGGTGATGGTCTGGGGGTGATGGTCTGGGGGTGATGGTCTGGGGGTGATGGTCTGGGGGTGCTTTGGTGGTGGTAAAGTGGGAGATTTGTACAGGGTAAAAGGGATCTTGAAGAAGGAAGGCTATCACTCCATTTTGCAACGCCATTCCATACCCTGTGGACGGCACTTATTTGGAGCCAATTTCCTACAGGACAATGACCCAAAGCACATCTCCAAACTCTGGAAGATTTAGGGAAGAATTATTGAGCTGGCAGCAGCTTGACCGTACGTAAGAAGTGCCCATCAAGCGAATCCAACTTGTGGGAGAGGCTTCAGGTGAAATCTCTTCAGATTACCTAGAATGCCAAAGGTCTGCAATTGGAGGATTCTTTGACGAAAGCAAAGTTTGAAGGACACAATTATTATTTCAATAAATAAAATAATAAAATATTACTACCATGTCAACTGTCTTGACTATAATTCCTATTCATTTTGCAACTCATTTTCATGGAAAACAAGGACATTTTTAAGTGACTTCAAACTTTTCAACGGTAATGTATAAATGTGCAAATAATGCAAATCATTCTAAAACCCCTGTTTTTGTCATTATGGGGTAACATACGTAACAAAATGTGGAAAAAGTCAAGGGGTCTGAATACTTTCTGAATGCATTATGTATCGTTTTAGCGCTGATGTTTAGGCCAAGGTATGTCTAGTTTTTTTGTGTGCTCTAGGGCAACGGTGTCTAGATAGAATTTGTATTAGTGG
This sequence comes from Oncorhynchus kisutch, assembly GCF_002021735.2. Taxonomy (NCBI): domain Eukaryota; kingdom Metazoa; phylum Chordata; class Actinopteri; order Salmoniformes; family Salmonidae; genus Oncorhynchus; species Oncorhynchus kisutch. The sequence goes on along the minus strand of NC_034198.2, from coordinate 42,388,081 downwards.
TCATGGCAACTGGACCTTTTTTTGGAACACCATTATTTTGGTCTTTACTGAGATTTACTGTCAGGGCCCAGGTCTGACAGAATCTGTCCTGGAAATCTAGATGCTGCTGTAGGCCTTCCTTGGTTGGTGACAGAAGCACCAGATCATCGGCAAACAGTAGACATTTGACTTCAGAATTCTAGTAGGGTGAGGCCGGGTGCTGCAGACTGTTCTAGTGCCCTCGCCAATTCGTTGATATATTTGTTGTAGAATATCTCTCCCCCTTTTTCTCTATTCCCTGTCCTCCCTCCCTCCCTCATCTGCTAACTGTCACACACACACACACACACACACACACACACACACACACACACACACACACACACACACACACACACACACACACACACACACCACACACACACACACACACACACCGTCCTATATACGTCAGTGATCTCTAAGTGCTGTCCATTAGCACTTGGTGGCTTGATCTCTCTCTCTCTCTCTCTCTCTCTCTCTCTATCTCTCTCTCCCTCTGTCTCTGTCTCTCTCTCTCTCTCTGTCTCTCTATCTTTCTCTCCCTCTGTCTCTGTCTCTCTCTCTCTCTCTGTCTCTCTATCTTTCTCTCCCTCTGTCTCTGTCTCTCTCTCCCTCTGTCTCTCTCTCTCTCTCTCTCCCTCTCTCTCTCTCTCTCTCATCAACAACAGTTCTTACCAAACTGAGTGTATTTCTTTTGTGTTCCAGACCATATTGAGTGTGTTCCTTTCAATCAATGTTTTATCAACTCAGACTGTATTTCTTTATAAATAAATTCCCAAAAACAGAAAGCAACGTTTTATGATATTACAATAAGGAGTCAGCATCTGTGTCTTAATCAAAACTATTTAAATTCTTCACAGGTTCTCATAGTTTAACATTCACCCGTTATTATTATTATTATTATTATTATTAAATAGCACTGACGTTAGCACTTTAAATAGGATGAGATCACATTTGTAGGGGATACCTTAAGGATATTAGTCTGGTTGGATGCTACATAAAAAGTTAAAACAGACAGACAGACAGATAGACAGACAGACAGACGCAGACAGACATACAGACAGACAGACAGACAGACAGACAGACAGACAGACAGACTCACAGACTCACAGACCGACAGACAGACCGACACACAAACGGACGCAACACTTACCCTGCTGCCTTCTTTAGCTGGTGATGATGATGACGCGTCTGAAAGAAGAAGATGAAACAAGCTGTTACACTGCAGTGGAGAAGGAGACAAGGAAACAAGACAAAGGAAACAAGGAGACTAGCTAGGAGACATGGTCCCAGAATTAATGTGCTCATTACAACAAAACTCAGCAAAAAAAAGAAACGTCCCTTTTTCGTCTTTCAAAGAAATATCGTTTAATTCCAAATAACTTCACAGATCTTCATTGTAAAGGGTTTAAACACTGTTTCCCATGCTTGTTCAATGAACCATAAACAATTAATGAACATGCACCTGTGAAATGGTCGGTAAGACACTAACAGCTTACAGACGGTAGGCAATTAAGGTCACAGTTATGAAAACGTAGGACACTAAAGAGGCCTTTCTACTGACTCTGAAAAACACCAAAAGAAAGATGCCCAGGGTCACTACTCATCTGCGTGAATGTGCCTTAGGCATGCTGCAAGGAGGCATGAGGCCTGCAGATGTGGCCAGGGCAATAAATTGCAATGTCTGTACTGTGAGATGCCTACGACAGCGCTACAGGGAGACAGGACGGACAGCTGATCGTCCTCGCAGTGGCAGACCACGTGTAACAACACCTGCACAGGATCGGTACATCTGAACATCCCACCTGCGGGACAGGTACAGGATGGCAACAACAACTGCCCAAGTTACACCAGGAACGCACAATCCCTCCATCAGTGCCCACACAGTCCATAATAGGCTGAGAGAGGCTGGACTGAGGGCTGGTAGACCTGTTGTAAGGCAGGTCCTCACCAGACATCACCGACAACAACGTTGCTTATGGGCAAAAACCCACCGTCGCAGGACCAGACATGACTGGGAAAAAGTGCTCTTTACTGACGAGTTGCGGTTTTGTCTCACCAGGGGTGATGGTCGGATTCGCGATTATCATTGAAGAAATGAGCGTTGTCACTGCAGGCAATCTCAACGCTGTGCGTTGCAGGGAAGACATCCTCCTCCCTCATGTGGTACCCTTCCTGCAGGCTCATCCTGACGTGACCCTCCAGCATGACAATGCCATCAGCCATACTGCTCGTTCTGTGCGTGATTTTTCCTGCAAGACAGGAATGTCAGTGTTCTGCCATTGAGCACGTCTGGGACCTGTCGGATCGGAGGGTGAGGGCTAGGGCCATTCCCCCCACAAATGTCCAGGAACTTGAAGGTGTCTCGGTGGAAGAGTGGGGGTAACATCTCACAGCAAGAACTGGCAAATCTGGTGCAGTCCATGAGGAGAAGATGCACTGCAGTACTTAATGCAGCTGGTGGCCACACCAGATACTGACTGTTACTTTTGATTTTTACCCCCCCCCCCCCTTTGTTCAGGAACACATTATTCCATTTCTGTTAGTCACATGTCTGGCGTACCCACAACGCTGGAAAATCAAACGCCATGCTTTACCAACTGAGCTGCACGGGGGGGGACCTTAATTTGAGCCAGTTTGCTACAGCAGGAAAATAGTCAGTAAATGTGAATTATTACGTGGATTAATAATAATAATAATAATTCATGGACATTTTGATACATATTTATTATATTATTGATACTATTATGACCAACAGCTTGTGAATTCACTGTCTGGTCTGATAATCAATCAATGTGATTTAGTTTCACTCAATCTCTGTCTGTATAGGCTATTTGGTTAAATGGTTTCTGGCTGGTAAAAGTGGAGGTGGTATAGCTAATCTATTCCTTTGTTCATCTATCACTGATCAGAAACATTTAGCATGCTATAATGTAGCCTAAATCACTGATCGGAATCATGTAGCATGCTATAATGTAGCCTAAATCACTGATCAGAAACATGTAGCATGCTATAATGTAGCCTAAATCACTGATCAGAAACATGTAGCGTGCTATAATGTAGCCTAAATCACTGATCAGAAACATGTAGCATGCTATAATGTAGCCTAAATCACTGATCAGAAACATGTAGCATGCTATAATGTAGCCTAAATCCCGATCAGAAACATGTAGCGTGCTATAATGTAGCCTAAATCACTGATCAGAAACATGTAGCATGCTATAATGTAGCCTAAATCACTGATCAGAAACATGTAGCATGCTATAATGTAGCCTAAATCCCGATCAGAAACATGTAGCATGCTATAATGTAGCCTAAATCACTGATCAGAAACATGTAGCATGCTATAATGTAGCCTAAATCACTGATCAAAAACATGTAGCATGCTATAATGTAGCCATAATCACAAATCAGAAACATGTAGCATGCTATAATGTAGCCTAAATCACTGATCAGAAACATGTAGCGTGCTATAATGTAGCCTAAATCACTGATCAGAAACATGTAGCATGCTATAATGTAGCCATAATCACAAATCAGAAACATGTAGCATGCTATAATGTAGCCTAAATCACTGATCAGAAACATTTAGCATGCTATAATGTAGCCTAAATCACTGATCAGAAACATGTAGCAGTGTAGTCCTGTGGTTATTGAAACTCCAAAAGCCTGCGGAGGAAGTTGTGAAATATGAACCTGAGACACACATGCTTTTTTAAAAATAGGATTAATGGGTGTCATGATGAAGATAAGTCTCTACACTCCCGAACAAAGTGGAGTTGGAATGAAACATGGATCAAAAAAAGCATCTGGTCTGCTGCATACTGCATACTTCATCGCTGCAACTCCCCAACAGACTCGGGAGAGGCAAAGGTTGAGAGCAATGTTGCAAGTTCACTAGCGCAAGCTTTGGGCTGGACCCTTTGGACTGGACCCAAGCTAATAGTTGATACAATGTTTCAAGTTCGCTGCAGACAGGCCATGTGTAGCCAATGTGATTTATAGGATATTTATTTTTATCAGCATATTGGAGGCTGCAATGTTTTTATTTGCTGGCTTTATGTAGCCTATTTTTTACATAATTGGTAATAGAATTTAGTTTTTAAGTTTGCATCATTTTCATTTAGAATTGGATAGAATTTTGATTACTACAAACTACATGACAATGATTTTGAGATATGACGACATTATTATAAATTAAATTAAACTGTTTCACGAAAATGTGCATATGAAAACCATAACTGGCATGCAGATTGGTAGAAATGGTAAGATAAACTAGCATTCCACATGAGAAAGGTTGCCGACTCCTCGTGTCGCATCTTACCGGCTTCAGAGAGTAATGGCAGAGTCTGAGACAGCCAGCGGAGGAGGACAGTTGGGTCAGCTGAAGTTTTTTTAAATTCCGACTATCTAGATCTCTAACACCCTCTTGAGGATTTTGACTTAAAGCATTAGACAAGCTCAATACATATACAGTAGTTGATTTTATTAAAACACATGTGTCTATCTATGGATAAAACAAGTTAAAAAATTTAGACCCAAACGATTGGTGGAAAGAACAGATGACTTTCGGTCGACCAAGATTTTGTTTGTTTGTCGGGGACAGCCCTACTGATCGGGTCGATGTGTCTTGTCTGTGTTTTGAACAAAATAACTAATTCATTATTTAATTTGCATGCCGCAGCCATGGTTACACAAACCTTTAACATCGGCCTAATTAAACTCTATGTATGTTATTTTTATTAGTCTGTTTCTTCTTATGTATGTGTCTAAACCAATAACAATTTTATAATTATTTATAGATTTTTTATGATTTTTTTTTTAAATAATTTTTACAGACAAAATACCATAAATCCTATGTGAAAGCAGCATTTGTAACATGTGAAGGGGGCTGTATTGTGTGTCTCGAAGGAAGACGGAGCTGTCGTGTGTTTGTTGTTTTAAACATTCCTTCAGAGAGCACTGGCTTTCCAAACCTAGCCCAGGGAGCTATTTTAGACTGAAGCACAGCAGTAAGTCCTCACAATGACGTCAATGCAGAGGCACAATGCTATAGGCCCAATCCCAACGTATGTGTGTGTGTGTGGGGGGGGGGACCTAAATCATAAAACAAGGAATATTCTCCCTCGTGGTGACATTTCCCAAAAGCTTTAGGGTTATATTTACAATTAGGGTTAGTGTTAGAATTAGGGTAAGGGGTTAGTGGTTCGGTTTAGGCTTTGGGTTATGGGTTAGGCTTATGGGTTAAGGTTAGGGTTACGGTTAGGTTTAGGGTTAGTCGTTATGTTTTGGGTTAAGGGTTACGGGTTAAGCTTAGGGTTAGGTTTAGGGTTAGTGGTTAGGTTTTGGGTAAAGGATTAAGGTTAGGGTTACGCTTAAGGTTAGGTTTAGGGTTATTGGTTAGTGGTTAGGTTAAGGGTAACGGGTTAAGGTTAGGGTTAAGTTTAGGGCTAGGGTTAGGTTTTGGGTTAAGGGTTACGTTTAGGTTTAGGGTTACGGTTTAAGGTTAGGTTTAGGGTTAAGGGTCACGGTTAGGTTTAGGTTAGGGTTAAGGTTAAGGGTTAGGGTTAGGGGTTAGGGTTAAGGTTAGGGTAAGGTATACTGCTATAGGCCCAACCCCAACAGCAGACCAAGACTGAATTACAACTGTAAACTTACTATATGATACCACACACATCCTGCATACTACCACACACATCCTGCATACTACCACACACATCCTGCACACTACCACACACATCCTGCATACTACCAAACACATCCTGCATACTACCACATACATCCTGCATACTAACACACACACACACACACACACACACACACACACACACACACACACACACACACACACACACACACACACACACACTGCATACTACCACACACACACACACACATACTGCATACTACCACACACACATACTTGTAGAGGCTCCAGGTCATCTACAAGTCCATGCTAGGTAAAGCTCCGCTTTATCTCAGTTCACTGGTCACGATGGCAACACCCACCCGTAGCACGCCCTCCAGCAGGTGTATCTCACTGATCATCCCTAAAGCCAACACCTCATTTGGCCGCCTTTCTTTCCAGTTTTCTGCTGCCTGTGACTGGAACGAATTGCAAAAATCACTGAAGTTGGAGACTTTTATCTCCCTCACCAACTTCAAACATCAGCTATCTGAGCAGCTAACCGATCGCTGCAGCTGTACATAGTCTATCGGTAAATAGCCCACCCTTTTTTACCTACCTCATCCCCATACTGTTTTTATTTATTTACTTTTCTGCTCTTTTGCACACCAATATCTCTACCTGCACATGATCATTTATCACTCCAGTGTTAATCTGCTAAATTGTAATTATTTGCCTACCTACTCATGCCTTTTGCACACATTGTATATAGACTCCTTTTTTATTTTTTCTACTGTGTTATTGACTTGTTAATTGTTTACTCCATGTGTAACTCTTTGTTGTCTGCTCACACTGCTATGCTTTATCTTGGCCAGGTCGCAGTTGCAAATGAGAACTTGTTCTCAACTAGCCTACCTGGTTAAATAAAGGTGTTCTCAACTAGCCTACCTGGTTAAATAAAGGTGAAATAAATAGAAGAATAATAGTACCACACACACACACACACACATACTACCACACACACACACACACATACTACCACACACACACATACTGCATACTACCACACACACACACACACACACACACACATACTACCACACACACACATACTACCACACACACACACACACACACACAAACACACACACACACACACACACACACACACACACACACACACACACACACACACACACACACACACACACACACACACACACACACACACACACACACATACTGCATACTACCACACACACACACACACACACATACTACCACACACACACATACTGCATACTACCACACACACACACACACATACTACCACACACACACACACACACACACATACTGCACACTACCACATACATACTACCACACACACATTCTGCATACTACCACATACATACTACCACACACCCTCCCTCCTCCTATCCTCTAATATTCCATACTACCACACACCCTCCCTCCTCCTATCCTCTAATATTCCATACTACCACACACCCTCCCTGAATATGAGCACGGTGTCATAACACCTTTGTCAGCTAACAGGCCTGCGGATTAATGACTGTTGCGTGTATCGTGACACTTTAAAGAAAATAATACCACAAATACAGTTAGTCAGTATGAACAAGCTTCCTCATTGGTCAGTCAGCATTAACACTGTCACAGAGACATAGTCCAGTAGCCCCTCTGATAGTCACATATATTAAGAGACAGTGAGAGGCCCACAGTGCTCTGAGAGAGACAGAGAGAGGCCCACAGTGCTCTGAGAGAGACAGAGAGAGAGAGAGAGAGAGAGAGACAGAGAGAGGCCCACAGTGCTCTGAGAGAGACAGAGAGAGAGAGAGACAGATAGAGAGAGAGAGACAGAGAGAGGCCCACGGTGCTCTGAGAGAGACACAGAGAGAGAGAGAGACAGAGAGAGGCCCACGGTGCTCTGAGAGAGACAGAGAGGCCCACCTTGCTCTGAGAGAGACAGATAGAGAGAGAGAGACAGAGAGAGGCCCATGGTGCTCTGAGAGAGACGGAGAGGCCCACCTTGCTCTGAGAGAGACAGATAGAGAGAGAGAGACAGTGAGAGGCCCACAGTGCTCTGAGAGAGACAGAGAGAGAGAGAGAGACAGAGAGAGGCCCACAGTGCTCTGAGAGAGACGGAGAGAGAGAGACAGAGAGGCCCACAGTGCTCTGAGAGAGACAGAGAGAGAGAGAGAGAGAGACAGAGAGAGGCCCACAGTGCTCTGAGAGAGACAGAGAGACAGAGAGAGAGAGACAGAGAGACAGAGAGAGAGGGGCCCACAGTGCTCTGAGATAGACAGAGAGAGGCCACTATGGTGAATCACTAAAACAATACAGAAATACACTACGGAAAAAGAAGGACTGCATGTCAGAAATCAGCTCAATGTAATTGAAGAATCCATAGACAAACACAAAGAGTTATCTATCCAAAACAGAGAGATGTCTGGGTAAACCACTTCTCCAATCTGTTTGGCTCTATAACAAAGAACAAACAGCAAAAACATATACATGATCAAATACAAATCTTAGAATCAATTATTAAACACCAGAACCCACTGGATTCCAGAACCCACTGGATTCCAGAACCCACTGGATTCCAGAACCCACTGGTTTCTCCAATTACATTGAATGAGCTACAGGACAAAATACAAACCCTCCAACCCAAAAAGGCATGCTGTGTTTTATTATGATATATTTTTAACCTTTATTTAACCTTTGAGATTTAAAATCTCATTTTCAAGAGCGTCCTGGCCAAGATCATTACAAAAAATGACCAAGTCATTACAGAAAATGACAAATAATTACAGACAGACAACATGAAAAACTACAAGTAATCTAGTAAACACCATTGAATTAACAAGAGTATAAAACAGCAAATTAAAAACATTGACAGGTCAGGGAATCAGCCTCAAAATCCTTCATCAGTGATTTAAAAACACCAATCGGGACAAGTTCTTCCAGTTTAAAAGTATTTTGTAAGGTGTTCCAAGACGATGGCGCAGAGGACGAAAAAGCCCTTTCCACAAAAGCGGAGACAAATTTGACCCCAATAACTACCGTGGGATATGCATCAACAGCAACCTTGGGAAAATCCTCTGCATTATCATTAACAGCAGACTTGTACATTTCCTCAATGAAAACAATGTACTGAGCAAAATGTCAAATTGGCTTTTTACCAAATTACCGTACAACAGACCATGTATTCACCCTGCACACCCTAATTGACAACCAAACAAACCAAAACAAAGGCAAAGTCTTCTCATGCTTTGTTGATAAAAAGGATGAGGATCTGCTATACAAATTGATGGAAAGGGGTGTTGGGGGTAAAACATACAACATTATAAAATCCATGTAGACAAACAACAAGTATGGGGTTAAAATTGGCAAAGTAACACACACATTTCTTCCCACAGGGTCGTGGGGTGAGTCAGGGGTGCAGCTTAAGCCCCACCCTCTTCAACATATATATCAATGAATTGGCGCGGGCACTAGAAAAGTCTGCAGCACCCGGCCTCACCCTACTAGAATCTGAAGTCAAATGTCTACTGTTTGCTGATGATCTGGTGCTTCTGTCACCAACCAAGGAGGGCCTATAGCAGTATCTAGATCTTCTGCACAGATTCTGTCAGACCTGGGCCCTGACAGACCTGGGCCCTGACAGTAAATCTCAGTAACACAAAAATATTTGTGTTCCAAAAAAGGTCCAGTTGAAATGACCACGGATACAAATATCATCTGGAAACCGTTGACCTAGAGCACACAAAAAACTATACATACCTCGGCCTAAACACCAGCGCCACAGGTAACTTTCACAAAGCCGTGAACGATCTGAGACGATGCCATGAAAAGGAACATAAAATTCAACATACCAATTAGGATCTGGCTAAAAATACTTGAATCAGTTATAGAACCCATTGTCCTTTATGGTCCTGAGGCTCTGTTCACAAACAGACCCCACAGAGCCCCAGGACAGCAACACAATTAGACCAAACCAAATCATGAGAAAACAAAAAGATTATTACTCGACACATGGGAAAGAATTAACCAAACATACTGAGCAAACTAGAAAGCTATTTGGCTGACCCTAAACAGAGAGTACACAGTGGCAGAATACCTGACCACTGTGACTGACCCTAAACAGAGAGTACACAGTGGCAGAATACCACTGACCACTGTGACTGACCAACAATTAAGGAAAGCTTTGACTATGTACAGACTCCGTGAGCATAGCCTTGCTAATGAGAGAGGCTGCCATAGGCAGACCTGGCTATTTGCACACTGCCCACAAAATGAGGTGGAAACTGAGCTGCACTTCCTAACCTCCAGCCCAATGTATGACCATATTAGAGACACATATTTCCCTCGGATTTCACAGGCCCACAAAGAATTAGAAAAAAAACAAATCAAATTTTGATACAACAGTGTGTCATCACAGCAACAAGATTTGTGACCTGTTGCCACAAGAAAAGGGTAACCAGTGAAGAACAAACACCATTGTAAATACAACCCATATTTATGTTTAATTATTTTCCCTTTATGTACTTTAACTATTTGCACATCATTACAACACCGTATATAGACATAATATGACATTTTAAATGTCTCTATTACTTTGGAACCTTTGGAAGTGTTCACTGTTCACTAGCTTTATTGGCAATGTGAACATACTGAATGTTTTCCACTGAAGCCCATTGAATTAGGAGAGGCCCACAGTGTTTTGAGAGAGAGAGAGAGAGATAGGGAAAAAAGGCCCACAGTGTTTTGAGAGAGAGAGAGAGAGAGATAGGGAAAAAAGGCCCACAGTGTTTTGAGAGAGAGAGAGAGATAGGGAAAAAAGGCCCACAGTGTTTTGAGAGAGAGAGAGAGATAGGGAAAAAAGGCCCACAGTGTTTTGAGAGAGAGTGAGAGAGAGGGGAAAAAGGCCCACAGTGTTTTGAGAGAGAGAGAGAGATAGGGAAAAAAGGCCCACAGTGTTTTGAAAGAGAGAGGGAGATAGGGAAAAAGGCCCACAGTGTTTTGAGAGAGAGAGAGAGATAGGGAAAAAAGGCCCACAGTGTTTTGAGAGAGAGAGAGAGAGAGAGAGAGATAGGGAAAAAAGGCCCACAGTGTTTTGAGAGAGAGTGAGAGAGAGGGGGAAAGGGCCCACAGTGTTTTGAGAGAGAGAGAGAGATAGGGAAAAAAGGCCCACAGTGTTTTGAGAGAGAGAGAGAGAGAGAGATAGGGAAAAAAGGCCCACAGTGTTTTGAGAGAGAGAGAGAGATAGGGAAAAAAGGCCCACAGTGTTTTGAGAGAGAGAGAGAGAGAGAGAGAGAGAGAGGGAAAAAAGGCCCACAGTGTTTTGAGAGAGAGAGAGAGAGAGAGAGAGAGAGAGAGGGAAAAAAGGCCCACAGTGTTTTGAGAGAGAGAGAGAGAGAGAGAGAGAGAGAGAGAGAGAGAGAGAGAGATAGGGAAAAAAAGGCCCACAGTGTTTTGAGAGAGAGTGAGGCCCACAGCGCTTAGAGACAGCGCTTAGAGAGAGAAACCTTATATTAAACAAAAATATATATTAGAGCTCCCTTTTAAACACCCAAATGACACGGGCGGAACTTTCAAAGAAAATACAAAACCTTAAACCTGGAAAGGCCTCAACATCTACAGCATCAATAATGAAATGCTTTGAAACACTGTGCTGCTGCAGGATGCCATAGTAAAACTACTCAACCTGGTTTACGAGAACTCCTGCTTGCCGGGGCGGCAGGGTGGCCTAGTGGTTAGAGCGTTGGACTAGTAACCGAAAGGTTGCAAGTTCAAATCCCCGAGCTGACAAGGTACAAAATCTGTCGTTCTGCCCCTGAACAGGCAGTTAACACACTGTTCCTAGGCCGTCATTGAAAATAAGAATTTCTTCTTAACTGACTTGCCTAGTAAAATAAAGGTAAAAATTGTTTGTTTTTTTAATGTTAAAGAAATATATGTGGGGAATATGTGTCACCAGTAACACAAGGAAAGGTTTTGTTGATTTTAAGAATGCTTCTGATTCCACATGACATGATGGATTATATTACAAAACCCTCCAAAGCTTGTTGGGGGCATAGTATGAGACATCTTAAATTCAATTTACTCAAACAACACATGTATTAAACTGAACAATAAAATAAGATGTTTTCTTTTGTACAAGGGCGAGGGGTGAGACAAGGGTGCAGTTTAAGTCCAACCCTGTTCAAGGTCTACATCAACAAACTAGTAGTGTTGTTGGACCGATCTGCAGGCCCTGGACTGATGAGGAGATCAGAGTCCTGCTCTACCCAGAGGACCTACTGTCCACAACAGATCTAGGTATACGCAGATGACCTTGTCCCTACTGTCCCCAACAGATCAAGGTCTACCCAGATGACCTTGTCCCTACTGTCCCCAACAGATCAAGGTCTACCCAGATGACCTACTGTCCCCAACAGATCTAGGTCTACCCAGATTACCTACTGTCCCCAACAGATCTAGGTCTACCCAGATGACCTACTGTCCCCAACAGATCTAGGTCTACCCAGATGACCTTGTCCCCAACAAATCTAGGTCTACCCAGATGACCTACTGTCCCCAACAGATTGAGGAATGGGAAAAAATGTCAGTCTCTCGATGTGCAACACTGATAGAGACATACCCCAAGCGACTTACAGCTGTAATCGCAGCAAAAGGTGGCGCTACAAAGTATTAACTTAAGGGGGCTGAAGCATTTTGCACGCCCAATTTTTCAGTTTTTGATTTGTTAAAAAAGTTTGAAATATCCAATAAATGTCGTTCCACTTCATGATTGTGTCCCACTTGTTGTTGATTCTTCACCAAAAATACAGTTTTATATCTTTATGTTTGAAGCCTGAAATGTGGCAAAAGGTCGCAAGTTCAAGGGGGCCGAATACTTTCGCAAGGCACTGTATATTCAAAATATCCAACAGAAAGTACCAAATAATGCACGCAGAGCAGAACTCAGAACATTCCCTTTAATTGTACATATAAAGGAAACAGGACAGTAAAATGTTGACACCATTTGAAACTAAGCCCCAAAAACTATCCTTACAATTCAAAGCACTGGAAACACAAGAGCTGAACCCTGAAAAGAGTCCCTTATGTCAGCTGTTAAAAACACGAAACAACACTATTATCCAAACATGCAGAGAAATCAATCACATTTTTTTTTTACAGAAATGAAAACCTCCTATTTGACAAATTGGGAAAATGAAACAAAAACACAAAATAAACTCAATAGCTATTTGGCCCTCAAAAGAGAATACAAATTAGTAGAATATCTTTACTCTGTCAGAGATGCATGACAGAGACAGATCCTGACCAAATCGACGCTCAGCGACCAACAACTGGCTATAAAAAAAAGGTAGACCCAAAGATCTATGTGGTCACTCTCTGGAGAGACCTGAAAATAGCTGTGCAGCGACACTCCCAATCCCACCTGACAGAGCTTGAGAGGATCTGCAGAGAAGAATGGGAGAAACTCCCCAAATACAGGTGTGCCAAGCTTGTAGCGTCATACCCAAGAAGACTCAAAGCTGTAATCGCTGCCAAAGGTGCTTCAACAAAGTACTGAGTAAAAGGGTCTGAATACTTATGTAAATGTGATTTTATTAATTCATTAATTGGGTAAAATTACTAAAAAAGCGTTTTTTTGCTTTGTCATTATGGGATGTGAAGATTGATGAGGGAAAAAAAACGATTGAATACATTTTAGAATAGGGTTGTAACGTAACAAGATCAAGGGGTCTGAATACTTTTTTAATGCACTGTGTTTACTGTGCGATTTCACCTTAAAATGCCTGTCTGGTAACCCCAGGCCAATCTAGCTGTAGTCAATGTACTCCACACACACACGCACGCACGCACACACGCACGCACGCACGCACGCACGCACGCACGCACGCACGCACACACACACACACACACACACACACACACACACACACACACACACACACACACACACACACACACACACACACACACACCACACACACACACACACACACACACACACACACACACACACACACACACACACACACACACACACAGTGCATTCAGTGGGCCATGTGATAATGCACTGTAGTGGATGATTGGGACAAAACACTGCGCAACATCAACAAACCTCTCTGTCACACACACACACACACACACAGAGAGAGCCTTTTCACAGCCAGCAAAGTGTGTGTGTGTGTTTTCACAGTGAGAAAAGCAGTCAGCTGGCCCTAAAGTGCATAATACCAGGCCTCTCTATCAGCTGGCCCTAAAGTGCATAATACCAGGCCTCTCTATCAGCTGGCCCTAAAGTGCATAATACATGCCAGGCCTCTCTATCAGCAGGGTATGCTTGGACGATGTACTGTTTATACTTGGGCCATGTACCGCTTATACTTGGGCCATATAACGTTTATACTTGGGCCATGTACCGCTTATACTTGGGCCATATAACGTTTAAACTTGGGCCATGTACCGCTTATACTTGGGCCATATAACGTTTATACTTGGGCCATGTACCGCTTATACTTGGGCCATATAACGTTTAAACTTGGGCCATGTACCGCTTATACTTGGGCCATATAACGTTTATACTTGAGCCATGTACCATTTATACTTGGGCCATATAACGTTTATACTTGGGCCATATAACGTTTATACTTGGGCCATGTACCGCTTATACTTGGGCCATATAACGTTTATACTTGGGCCATGTACCGCTTATACTTGGGTCATATAACGTTTATACTTGGGCCATGTACCGCTTATACTTGGGCCATATAACGTTTAAACTTGGGCCATGTACCGCTTATACTTGGGCCATATAACATTTATACTTGGGCCATGTACCACTTATACTTGGGCCATATAACGTTTATACTTGGGCCATGTACCGCTTATACTTGGGCCATATAACGTTTATACTTGGGCCATGTACCACTTATACTTGGGCCATATAACGTTTATACTTGGGCCAGATAACGTGTATACTTGGGCCATATAACGTTTATACTTGGGCCATATAACGTTTATACTTGGGCCATGTACCGCTTATACTTGGGCCATATAACGTTTATACTTGGGCCATGTACCGCTTATACTTGGGCCATATAACGTTTAAACTTGGGCCATGTACCGCTTATACTTGGGCCATATAATGTTTATACTTGGGCCATGTACCACTTATACTTGGGCCATATAACGTTTATACTTGGGCCATGTGCCGTTTATACTTGGGCCATGTACCGCTTATACTTGGGCCATATAACGTTTATACTTGGGCCATGTACCGCTTATACTTGGGCCATGTACCGCTTATACTTGGGCCATATACCATTTATACTTGGGCCATATGTCGGTTAAACTTGGGCCATATACTGTTTACACTTGGGGGATATACCGTTAATATATATACCGTTAATATATATACCGTTAATATATCATGGTATTTAGAATAATATAGATGGTATGATTTTGAATACTATTTAAAAAATATCTATATAAACTCAGCAAAAATAAGAAAAGTCCTCTCACTGTCAACTGCATTTAATTTCAGCAAACTTAACATGTGTAAATATTTGTATGAATATAACAAGATTCAACAACTGAGACATAAACTGAACAAGTTCCACAAACATGTGACTAACAGAAATGGAATAATGTGTTCCTGAACAAAGGGGGGTTAAAATCAAAAGTAACAGTCAGTATCTGGTGTGGCCACCAGCTGCATTAAGCACTGCAGTGCATCTCCTCCTCATGGACCGCACCAGAGTTGCCAGTTCTTGCTGTGAGATGTTACCCCACTCTTCCACCAAGGCACCTGCAAGGTCCTGGACATTTCTGGGGGGAATGGCCCTAGCACTCACCCTCTGAACAAACACTTTTTTCAGAGTCAGTAGAAAGGCCTCTTTTAGTGTCCTAAGTTTTCATAAGTGTGACCTTAATTGCCTACCGTCTGTAAGCTGTTAGTGTCTTAACGACCGTTCCACAGGTGCATGTTCATTAATTGTTTATGGTTCATTGAACAAGCATGGGAAACAGTGTTTAAACCCTTTACAATGAAGATCTGTGACGCTATTTGTATTTGTATGATTTCTCTTTGAAAGACAGGGTGCTGAAAAAGGGACGTTTCTTTTTTTGCTGAGTTTATAATATATCTATATCTATATATACACAGTACCTGTCAAAAGTTTGGACACACCTACCCATTCCAGGGTTTTTCTTTATTTTTACTATTTACTACATGGTAGAATAATAGTGAAGACATCAAAACTATGAAATAACACATGTGGAATCATGTAGTAACCAAAAAAAGTGTTAAAGAAATCAAAATATATTTTATATTTGAGATTCTTCAAATAGCCACCCTTTGATGACAGCTTTGCACTCTCTTCGCATTCTCTCAACCAGCTTCATGATGTAGTCACCTGGAATACATTTCAATTTACAGGTGTGCCTTCCAAAAAGTTAATTTGTGGAATTTCTTTCCTTCTTAATGCATTTGAGCCGATCAGTTGTGTTGTGACAAGGAAGGGACAAGGAAGGGTCGGTATACAGAAGATAGCCCTATTTGGTAAAATATATATTATGGCAAGAACAGCTCAAATAAGGAAAGAGAAACGACAGTCCATCAATACTTTAAGACATAAAAGTCAGTAAAAGAAAAATCTCAGAACTCTGAAAGTTTCTTCAAGTGCAGTCGCAAAAACCATCAAGCGCTATTATGACACTGGCTCTCATGAGGACCGCCACAGGAAAGTAAGTCTCAGAGTTACCTCTGCTGGGCTATTTTACCAAGAAGGAGAGTGATGGAGTGCTGCATCAGATGATCTGGCCCCCACAATTATCTGACCTCAACCCAATTGAGATGGTTTGGGATGAGTTGGACTGCAGAGTGAAGGAAAAGCAGCCAACAAGTGCTCAGCATATGTGGGAACGCCTTCAAGACTGTTGGAAAAGCATTCCAGGTGAAGATGGTTGAGAGAATGCCAAGAGTGTGCAAAGCTGTCATCAAGACAAAGGGTGGCTACTTTGAAGATACCACAAATGTTCCAAAAAGCTTTTATCTCTCAAATGTATTGCACAATTGTATTTA
The DNA here is from genome assembly GCF_002021735.2 of Oncorhynchus kisutch. Classification (NCBI taxonomy): domain Eukaryota; kingdom Metazoa; phylum Chordata; class Actinopteri; order Salmoniformes; family Salmonidae; genus Oncorhynchus; species Oncorhynchus kisutch. The sequence goes on along the minus strand of NC_034198.2, from coordinate 42,371,318 downwards.
CATCTGTTAGTGAGCATTTCTTCTTGCCAAGAAAATCCATCCACCTGACAGGTGTGGCATATCAAGAAGCTGATTAAACAGCAAGATCATTACACAGGGGCACCTTGTGCTGGGGACAGATGAAGGCCACTCTAAAATGAGCAATTGTCTCACACAATAAAAAGGAAACTCTAAAACGTGCAGTTTTATCACACAACATATGTCTCAAGGTTTTGAGGGAGCGAGCAATTGGCATGCTGAGTGCCACCAGAGCTGTTAACAGAGAATTGAATGTTACTTTCTCTACCATAAGCTGCCTCCAACATCGTTTTAGAGAATTTGGCAGTACATCCAACCTGCCTCACAACCGCAGACCAAGTGTAGTGCGTTGTGTGGGCGAGCGGTTTGCCGACGTCAACGTTGTGAACAGAGTGTACATGGTGGCGGTGGGGTTATGATATCGGCAGAACACAATTGCATTTTTGCGATGGCAATTTGAATGCACAGAGATACCGTGACAAGATCCAGTTCCCGCCAATATCCAGCAACTTCGAACAGCCTTTGGAGAACAATCAACAGCCTGATAAACTCTATGTGAAGAAGATGTGTCCCACTGCATAAGGCAAATGGTCACACCAGATACTGACTGGTTTGATCTATGCCCCTATTCTTTTTTTTAGGAATCTGTTACCAACAGATGTATATCTGAGGAAAAGATCATGATCATTAGAAAGTAAATTACGGACTCCTCTTCCTCCTCTGCGTATTCCTCCAAAGCTCAGTTGTCCTGAGTCTGCACAACTCTGCCAGGACCTAGGATCAAGGGAGACACTCAAGTGTTTTAGTACAATATCTCTTGACACATTGATGAAAATAATCATGGCCTCTAAACCTTCAAGCTGCACACTGAACCCTATTCCAACTAAACTACTGAAAGAGCTGCTTCCTGTGCATGGCCCTCCTATGTTGAACATAATAAACGGCTCTCTATCCACCAGATGTGTACCAAACTCACTAAAATTGGCAGTAATAAAGCCTCTCTTGAAAAAGCCAAAACTTAACCGAGAAAATATAAAAAACTATCGGTCTATATCGAATCACCCATTCCTCTCAAAAATGTTTGAAAAAGCTGTTGCACAGCAACTCACTGCCTTCCTGAAGACAAACAATGTATATGAAATGATTCAGTCTGGTTTTAGACCCCATCATAGCACTGAGACTGCACTTGTGAAGTTGGAAAATTACCTTTTAATGGCGTCAGACCGAGGCTCTGCATCTGTCCTCATGCTCCTAGACCTTAGTGCTGCTTTTGATGCCATTGATCAGCACATTCTTTTGGAGAGATTGGAAACCTAAATTGGTCTACACGGACAAGTTTTGGCCTGGTTTAGATCTTATCTGTCGGAAAGATATCAGTTTGTCTCTGTGGATGGTTTGTCCTCTGACAAATCAAATGTACATTTCGGTGTTCCTCAAGGCTCCATTTTAGGACCACTATTGTTTTCACTATATATTTTACCTCTTGGTGATGTCATTCGGAAACATAATGTTACCTTTCACTGCTATGCGGATGACACACAGTTGTACATTTCAATGAAACATTTCAGTGAAGCCCCAAAATTGCCCTCGCTAGAAGCATGTGTTTCAGACATAAGGAAGTGGATGGCTGCAAACTTTCTACTTTTAAACTCGGATAAAACAGAGATGCTTGTTCTAGGTCCCAAGAAACAAAGAGATCTTCTGTTGATGGTTGTACAGTTGTCTCAAATAAAACTGTGAAGGACCTCGGCGTTACTCTGGAACCTGATCTCTCTTTTGACGAACATATCATATTTTTTCCATCTACGTAACATTGCAAAAATCTGAAACTTTCTGTCCAAAAATGACGCAGAAAAATTAATCCATGCTTTTGTCACTAGGTTAGACTACTGCAATGCTCTACTTTCCGGCTACCCGGATAAAGCACTAAATAAACTTCAGTTAGTGTAACGGCGTTCTTCGTTTGTTGAAAGAGAGTCGGACCGAAATGCAGCGTGGTGGTTAATCATGATCTTTAATGAAGAAAACGGAACGATACATGAAAAAACTAAATAAATACAAAAACAACAAACGGAACGTGAAACCTAATTACAGCCTATCTGGTGAACACTACACAGAGACAGGAACAATCACCCACGAAAGACAAAGCGAAACTCAGGCTACCTAAATACGGTTCCCCATCAGAGACAACAAGAAACACCTGACTCTGATCGAGAACCGCCTCAGGCAGCCCAAACCTAACTAGACACACCCCTAATCATAGCAATCCCAGTCCTATAAAACCCCAATGCGAAACACAACACGTAAACCCATGTCACACCCTGGCCTGACCAAAATATATAACGAAAACACAAAACACAATGACCAAGGCGTGACAGTTAGTGTTAAATACGGCTGCTAGAATCCTGACTAGAACCAAAAAATGTGATCATATTACTCCAGTGCTAGCCTCCCTACACTGGCTTCCTGTTAAGGTAAGGGCTCATTTCAAGGTTTTACTGCTAACCTACAAAGCATTACATGGGCTTGCTCCTACCTATCTTTCCGATTTGGTCCTGCCGTACATACCTACATGTACGCTACGGTCACAAGACGCAGGCCTCCTAATTGTCCCTAGAATTTCTAAGCAAACAGCTGGAAGCAGGGCTTTCTCCTATAGAGCTTAATTTTTATGGAATGGTCTGCCTATCCATGTGAGAGATACATACTCGGTCTCAACATTTAAGTCTTTATTGAAGAATCATCTCTTCAGTGGGTGATATGATTGAGTGTAGTCTCTGCCTGGCCGGTTCCCCTCTCTCCACTGGGATTCTCTGCCTCTAACCCTATTACAGCGGCTGGGTCACTGGCTTACTGGTGCTCTTCCATGCTGTCCCTAGGAGGGGTGCGTCACTTGAGTGGGTTGAGTCACTGACGTGATCTTCCTGTCCGGGTTGGCGCCCCCCCCACCTTCTTCCATATGTTTGGGGAGTCTCCCACATGCCATTTGGCGAACACCATATGTGTTTGCTTATTTTTTCTTGAAGGATCGGCTTTTTTCTGGCCACTCTTCCGTAAAGCCCAGCAATGTGGAGTGTACGGTTTAAAGTGGTCCTATGGACAGATACTCCAATCTCCGCTGTGGAGCTTTGCAGCTCCTTCAGCGTAATCTTTGGCATCTTTGTTGCCTCTGATTAATGCCCTCCGTGACTGGTCCGTGAGTTTTGGTGGGCGGCTCTCTCTTGGCCCTCTTGGCAGGTTTGTTGTGGTGCTATATTCCTTCCATGTTTTAATAATGGATTTAATGGTGGTTTCAGATTTTTTTTTAATTATAACCCAACCCTGATCTGTACTTCTCCACAACTTTGTCCCTGACCTGTGTGGAGAGCTCCTTGGTCTTCATGGTGCCGCTTGCTTGGTGGTGCCCCTTGCTTGGTGGTGTTGCAGACTCTCTTGCCTTTCAGAACAGGTGTATACATACTGAGATCATGTGACAGATCATGTGACACTTAGATTGCACACAGGTGGACTTTATTTAACTTATTATGTGACGGTAATGAAGGTAATTAGGTAATTATTTGCACCAAATCTTATTTACGAGGGGGTTAATTATTTTTTTATTTTATTTTTCTAAACAAGTTATTATTCAAAATAATATATAATGTTATTATATTTATTACATAAAATCCAAATAAAAATATATTTAAATTGTTAACAAAACAGGAAAAACGCTAAGGGGGATGAATACTTTTGTAAGTTGGAAGTTTACATACACCTTAGCCAAATACATTTAAACTCAAGTCAAATCTATGTGCTTCTACAGTTCATTAACTACCATAACAATTACATTTATGGTTACATACATACATACAGTTGAAGTCAAAATTTTAAATACACCTTAGCAAAATACATTTAAACTCAGTTTTTCACAATTCCTGGCATTTAATCCTTGTAAAAATGCCCTGTTTTAGGTCAGTTAGGATCACCACTTTATTTTAAGAATGTGAAATGTCAGAATAATAGTAGAGAGAACGATTTATTTAAGCTTTTATTTGGGTCAGAAGTTTACATACACTCAATTAGTATTTGGTAGCATTGCCATCAATTGTTTAACTTGGGTCAAACATTTCGGGTAGCCTTCCACAAGCTTCCCACAATACGTTGGGAGAATTTTGGCCCATTCCTCCTGACAGAGCTGGTGTACCTGAGTCAGGTTTGTAGGCCTCCTTGCTCGCACAAGCTTTTTCAGTTCTGCCCACACGTTTTCTATAGGATTTATAGGACTCCAATACCTTGATTTTGTTGTCCTTAAGCCATTTTGTGTGGTCACATGGTGTTTATACTTGCATTCTATTGTTGGTACTATTGTTGTTACAGACGAATGCAGTACCTTCAGGCGTTTGGAAATTGCTGCCAGGGATAAACCAGATTTGTGGAGGTCTACAATTATTTTTCTGAGGTCTTGGCTGATTTATTTTGATTTCCTCATGATGTCAAGCAAAGAGGTACTGAGTTTGAAGGTAGTCCTTGAAATACATCCACAGGTGCACCTCCAATTGACTCAAATGATGTCAATTAGCTTATCAGAAGCTTCTATAGCCATGACATCATTTTCTGGAATTTTCCAAGCTGTTTAAAGGCACAGTCAATGTAGTGTATGTAAACTTCTGACCCACTGGAATTGTGATACAGTGAATTATAAGTGAAATAATCTGTCTGTAAACAATTGTTTGAAAAATGACTTGTGTCATGCACAAAGTAGATGTTCTAACCGACTTGCCAAAACTATAGTTTGTAATCAAGAAATTTGTGGAGTGGTTGAAAAACGAGTTTTAATGACTCCAACCAAAGTACATGTAAACTTCAGACTTCAATTGTATATATATATAAAGTTTTGTAAATAGTGCCCCTTGTGTGCATTTCTGGTAATACCATGTACCGGTATGGTATAGAGACGGTATGAACATCTGTATACCGCCCTACCCAAACACCAGGTTATGTGAGCAGAGCAAGCCCAATTTGACTGGACTGTGGAGCAAGTTTCCCTGGAGCCTCGGCCTTCTCGCCAGCTCCAATTTGACTGGACTGTGGAGCGAGTTTCCCTGGAGCCTCGGCCTTCTCGCCAGCTCCAATTTCGCACATGAGTCTGACTACACAGAGCCTGCTCTCCAGGCCCCATCACATGAGTCTGAAGAGACAGAGCCTGCTCTCCAGGCCCCATCACATGAGTCTGAAGAGACAGAACCTGCTCCCCAGGCCCCATCACATGAGTCTGAAGACACAGAGCCTGCTCCCCAGGCCCCATCACATGAGTCTGAAGACACAGAGCCTGCTCCCCAGGCCCCTATGAGTCTGACTACACAGAGCCTGCTCCCCAGGCCCCATCACATGAGTCTGACTACACAGAGCCTGCTCCCCAGGCCCCCATGAGTCTGAAGAGACAGAGCCTGCTCTCCAGGCCCCATCACATGAGTCTGACTACACAGAGCCTGCTCTCCAGGCCCCATCACATGAGTCTGAAGACACAGAGCCTGCTCCCCAGGCCCCATCACAGAGCCTGCTCCCCAGGCCCCATCACATGAGTCTGAAGACACAGAGCCTGCTCCCCAGGCCCCATCACAGAGCCTGCTCCCCAGGCCCCACCACATGAGTCTGAAGAGACAGAGCCTGCTCCCCAGGCCCCATCACATGAGTCTGAAGAGACAGAGCCTGCTCCCCAGGCCCCATCACACGAGTCTAAAGACACAGAGCCTGCTCCCCAGGCCCCATCACATGACCTAAGAGACAGAGCCTGCTCCCCAGGCCCCATCACATGAGTCTGAAGAGACAGAGCCTGCTCTCCAGGCCCCATCACATGGGTCTGAAGACACAGAGCCTGCTCTCCAGGCCCCATCACATGAGTCTGAAGACACAGAGCCTGCTCCCCAGGCCCCATCACATGAGTCTGAAGAGACAGAGCCTGCTCCCCAGGCCCCATCACAGAGCCTGCTCCCCAGGCCCCATCACAGAGCCTGCTCCCCAGGCCCCCATGAGTCTGAAGAGACAGAGCCTGCTCCCCAGGCCCCATCACATGAGTCTGAAGAGACAGAGCCTGCTCCCCAGGCCCCATCACAGAGCCTGCTCCCCAGGCCCCATCACAGAGCCTGCTCCCCAGGCCCCATCACAGAGTCTGCTCCCCAGGCGCCATCACAGAGCCTGCTCCCCAGGCGCCATCACAGAGCCTGCTCCCCAGGCGCCATCACAGAGCCTGCTCCCCAGGCCCCATCACAGAGCCTGCTCCCCAGGCGCCATCACAGAGCCTGCTCCCCAGGCCCCATCACAGAGCCTGCTCCCCAGGCGCCATCACAGAGCCTGCTCCCCAGGCCCCATCACAGAGCCTGCTCCCCAGGCGCCATCACAGAGCCTGCTCCCCAGGCCCCATCACATGAGTCTACAGTCTCTGACAAAACTCGTGTTTCTGAACATGAATTCAAAGGCACCGTAGACTGAGCATAATAAAGGCTATTTTCCTTTCATTTTTATTTCCTGTTATGTAAGTCAAAGCCTATATGTGCAATTTATAGATTATAATAATGTAACACAACAAAACGCTGTTTAAATGCTGAGTGCTTAATGTCCCTGCCAGCCTCGTGTGTCTGACTCGCAAATGCTTCACAATTGTATTTATTTGTAGGCTATACCCATGAAATCATTTAAAATAATATAGCCTAAATAATGAATGTTTGTTCCTTCTTATGCTCCCTGTCTGACTCCTGACATATTTAGAGTGTTTATATGCTGTTTAATACGCCTCATGTAGCCTTTCTGAAATGACGAGCGTTTCTTACAGTCACCTTTTCATGTAGTTCATTAAAATATTTTTCATTACGATCCATATGGTGTGGTTTCAATACTTCAAAACCAAATGGTAGGTCCAGGTAGTCACAACAATAGATGGGTGTTGGTTAAATGGTAGGTCCCGGTAGTCACAACAATAGATGGGTGTTGGTTAAATGGTAGGTCCCGGTAGTCACAACAATAGATGGGAGTTGGTTAAATGGTAGATCCCGGTAGTCACATTAATAGATGGGTGTTGGTTAAATGGTAGGTCCCGGTAGTCACAACAATAGATGGGTGTTGTTTAAATGGTAGGTCCCGGTAGTCACAACAATAGATGGGTGTTGTTTAAATGGTAGGTCCAGGTAGTCACAACAATAGATGGGAGTTGGTTAAATGGTAGATCCCGGTAGTCACAATAATAGATGGGTGTTGTTTAAATGGTAGGTCCAGGTAGTCACAACAATAGATGGGTGTTGGTTAAATGGTAGGTCCCGGTAGTCACAATAATAGATGGGTGTTGGTTAAATGGTAGATCCCGGTAGTCACATTAATAGATGGGTGTTGGTTAAATGGTAGATCCCGGTAGTCACATTAATAGATGGGTGTTGGTTAAATGGTAGGTCCCGGTAGTCACATTAATAGATGGGAGTTGGTTAAATGGTAGATCACGGTAGTCACATTAATAGATGGGTGTTGGTTAAATGGTAGATCCCGGTAGTCACATTAATAGATGGGTGTTGGTTAAATGGTAGGTCCAGGTAGTCACAACAATAGATGGGAGTTGGTTAAATGGTAGATCCCGGTAGTCACATTAATAGATGGGTGTTGGTTAAATGGTAGGTCCCGGTAGTCACAATAATAGATGGGTGTTGTTTAAATGGTAGATCCCGGTAGTCACAACAATAGATGGGAGTTGGTTAAATGGTAGGTCCCGGTAGTCACAACAATAGATGGGTGTTGTTTAAATGGTAGGTCCCGGTAGTCACAACAATAGATGGGAGTTGGTTAAATGGTAGGTCCAGGTAGTCACAACAATAGATGGGTGTTGGTTAAATGGTAGGTCCCGGGAGTCACAACAATAGATGGGTGTTGTTTAAATGGTAGGTCCAGGTAGTCACAACAATAGATGGGAGTTGGTTAAATGGTAGATCCCGGTAGTCACATTAATAGATGGGTGTTGGTTAAATGGTAGATCCCGGTAGTCACATTAATAGATGGGTGTTGGTTAAATGGTAGGTCCCGGTAGTCACAACAATAGATGGGAGTTGGTTAAATGGTAGATCCAGGTAGTCACAACAATAGATGGGTGTTGGTTAAATGGTAGGTCCCGGTAGTCACAACAATAGATGGGTGTTGGTTAAATGGTAGGTCCAGGTAGTCACAACAATAGATGGGAGTTGGTTAAATGGTAGGTCCCGGTAGTCACAACAATAGATGGGTGTTGGTTAAATGGTAGGTCCCGGTAGTCACAACAATAGATGGGTGTTGTTTAAATGGTAGGTCCCGGTAGTCACAATAATAGATGGGAGTTGTTTAAATGGTAGATCCCGGTAGTCACATTAATAGATGGGTGTTGGTTAAATGGTAGGTCCAGGTAGTCACAACAATAGATGGGTGTTGGTTAAATGGTAGGTCCCGGTAGTCACATTAATAGATGGGTGTTGTTTAAATGGTAGATCCCGGTAGTCACATTAATAGAAGGGTGTTGGTTAAATGGTAGATCCCGGTAGTCACATTAATAGATGGGTGTTGTTTAAATGGTAGATCCCGGTAGTCACATTAATAGATGGGTGTTGTTTAAATGGTAGATCCCAGTAGTCACATTAATAGATGGGTGTTGGTTAAATGGTAGGTCCAGGTAGTCACATTAATAGATGGGTGTTGGTTAAATGGTAGATCCCAGTAGTCACATTAATAGATGGGTGTTGGTTAAATGGTAGATCCCGGTAGTCACATTAATAGATGGGTGTTGGTTAAATGGTAGATCCAGGTAGTCACAACAATAGATGGGTGTTGGTTAAATGGTAGATCCCGGTAGTCACAACAATAGATGGGTGTTGGTTAAATGGTAGATCCAGGTAGTCACAACAATAGATGG